>NC_056746.1:576052413-576154913 GCF_019279795.1 Protopterus annectens
CCCTGTGGGCAGTGGGCCATACCTGTCAACTGTGCAGATCAGCACTGTCTGACAAGATGTAAGCCATCATAGTGTGTGTTGTGTAATGCAAGACATGTATATTAGTGTGGGCAATAGTTGGTGGTGGAAGTAATGCCATTATGATGGACATGTGGGTTCCAGAGCCCACCACTTTCAGCACAGTCATGGTAACATGTAATGTAGCATGTACAAATGACATAGGTCTGTAATAGGCTTACCTGCAATCTGTCCCTATATATACCCCCCTAATGTTAGGCTGTGTCCACATGTGGCACCTGTCTGTGTTGTAGCAAGGCAGAACAGTGCAGCTGTGCAGGATGGAGAGTTAGAGAGTGTTGAACTGATGTCCGAATGCACCCTATATATATATATATATATATATATATATATATATATATATATGTATGTATGTCTACAGATATACAGACATCTATATGTATGTATGTATATATATATATATATGTGTGTGTGTGTGTGTGTGTGTGTGTGTGTGTGTGTATGTCTACATATATACAAACACACAGATACATATGTATATAAATACATGTCCCCCTACTTTTGCATGACAGTGCTGCATGATATGTGTGAGGGAACATCACACATAAATATACAGCAGTAAGTGTGTGCAAAATGGACAGTTATGTCAGGTGTGAACCCCATGTTGGGAACACATTGCCCTTGTTTGTAAAAGTAGGATTGGTAATTTGGGCAAGGATAGCAGGTTTATTTGTGGAGGTGGGTTGGAAGATAGAGAAGACAGCCCACAGGGGTGGTATATTACACATGTGGTGGGTAAAGACCCTGGATTGGGAGTGTCATCTGTGATGTGTAAGCCCATGAGCCCCCATATGGAAACAATGGGACCAAGGTCCCCAGCCATGGGCAGTCACAACATCAGCTTCATGGCCCTGAAGGTGCCTGGGCTGGAGGCTGAGCATGTAGACCCTATGAGTGTGTACTGAGGACCTCAAGGTGCTGTAGCACATCTCCCAAGTCTCTGTGGAGCTCCCTATGCACCAGACCCTGGACCTGACCTCGGGTGACAGGATCTTGTCTGTGTGTGTCTGTGTGTGCTCCCAGGGAGGTGAACACCATCCCTCTGAGGTGGTTCCACCTGAAGGTAGTGCAGGACCAGTAGATGAGGAGGCCACAGGGTGGGTCCCACATGTGATGTGGCTTAGTAACATGGCCAGATGAGGTGGGAGATGTGGTTCTGCTGGCAACTGCTCTTCAAACATGCTATTGTGTCACTGTTATAGAACATATGTGGTAGTAGTAGTCCACACATTCCCAGATCATGCCCAACAGCATGCATAGATATCCCCCAATAACACAAAACAACAGATGGCCAGCAATCACATAGCAAACAGAACACATGCATATATATGGAACCACAGTGGCCCTTACAATGGCATGCAGATGACATTGTCTGTAACAGGCCACCAATGATAGTGTCCCCACAGGGAACACGAGTACAAACACATATCACAAAGTGTTGTACAATATGATATATGTCCCAATGGTAGGTATTATGTTGACATACCTGTTGAGTTGTGTGATCAGATTGTTGTTGCAGATATGGTGGGGGGAGACAGAGATGTGTATTAACAACTATGAAAACCTTGAAATATGAGGTCCTCAGACCTCTTTCCATCTTTATGTCTTTCAGGCAATATGTTCAGGGAGAGGTTGCCCATTTATACAATGGAGGAGAATGTCATCTCACACCTGCTGCAGCACTAGCAGGTGTTATTCAGCCGAACATCCCATGATCAGCAGGAGTGGACCACCCTGTGGAACGATCTTGTCCACAGGGTAAATAATGTCGGCCTGCTTAACTGCGGTTATGATCAGGTCCAGCATCAATGCACAGATCTACTTTGCCATGCCCGTCGGCATGCTGCTGCAGTCAGGGGGGAACAGTTCGCAACAGTGGAGTCATGGCATCCAGCCCCCCCCGACACATGTTGAGGAGCTCCTTGCCAGCCTCGGGGCACCTGCCCACCTGCACACATAACACCTGGCAGAGAACATAGTGAAGGTTGGTGCTACCCACACAATGGCAGAGGAGCATGCAGGTAAGGCCACAGGACACATCAGTAGACCACTGTTGTGTATCCATCCACATCTGTACAGTTAGATCATGCATATGTGAGATGAACTATATATATAATCTGTTGCTGCATAATAGTAATAAACAGATGTGCATAATCTGTAGTATTGTGGGCTTGTACTGTTGATGTACTGTAATGCAACACCCACCCTGTACCAATGCCACAACTGTGGCTACTGACATCACATCTCTCACACACTTATGTAGGTCCCTCTGGTATACCTCCAGGGCAGCAGCCTGTAGCTAGTGAGTATGGTGTTTGTTCAGGTTTGCCAGTACACCGGTCATGTTATGGCCATGGTATATTCCATGCACACATTTAACACACCTACCCATAATGCATGCTGTACATGTTCACGTATTGTTGCTGTTAACTGCACTGCATCACAGTGGTCACCATGATGGTGTATCCGAAGAGTATGTCAGACTCCTGCAATATAACTAACATCCTGTCATTGCAGAATGTGTGCACAGATATGAACATAATGGTGGGACAAATGGCCTACAGTAGGGACGTGTGAAACATCATCCTTATACAGTGCTACAGCAGTGTATATACCAGTATTACAATGGTAACTGTTACAGATCTACACTACGGCATATCACAATACTGCAGCTGACAACCTGTACAACCTGCAATGTGGTCCTAACATTGGCAATAAGTGTGTAATATAGAATTGTATGTTAGGACAGCAAATATGGGAATATATACCTTCACAAACACTGGAAGCATATGTGTGCACACACTCCAGATAAAATTGTGGAGGCAGCTGTTGAGGTACTGACAGCATGCATTCTTCATGAGAATACACCTTCCAGCAAGTACACGTCCCCAGTGTCACACCAAGAAATGGTCTGCTGTCCAAGACGTTTGGTCATCAAATGTGACCACTTACCTGCAACAGAGGCAGCCGTGGCTTGCACACATCTTACAATGCATGGCGTGGACCCCATTACCCAACAGGTAGCACCCAGTAGTTGGACATTTTGCCATACCTTACCACTGCATATACCATGGCAAACAGTACAGGCAGTCATGTATGTGACGAAGATGTATGGGACAGGAATAATGTAGGAAATAAACAGATTGCCATCCAAGACAGATGATGTCACATGTAGTAAACTGGTCAAGCAGGCTGCCCAGTAACATGCCACAACACTGAGGGAGTTGCAGGAATGTCTAGCAAGTACTAGCTGTGCAGTATCTGTGTCAGCAATTGCCTGGACTTTTCATGTGTGTGGCCCATGGGTTAGGGTAATCAGATGGGACAGTTGTACCACAAGAAACATCAGCCAGGCCTCTCTACAGGTAGCATATGCATAACAGAAAAGGTCCCACAAAGGCATGCATTGCAATGTGTACTGGTGTACCAAGACCACGTTGTAAACCTAAAGACAGTATCAAGTAAGATATTTGTGCTGCACAACCAACACCTCACTCCACCTCAGGCCCACCATTCCCATCTTGTTTCTTGCCGGTGCCAGTGTACACCTGTATGTTTGTCATTCATTAGCTGGGACTAGGCTGGTACAGATGGTGTTCAGTGTTTGGGACACTGCAAAATGACACATGCGTAGGCCATAGTTGTCATGCATCTGCAAAAAGGCTGAAGGTGGGGAGGGAGTGACATCATGACACAACAGTGCACTGCAGCAAAGATCCAAAGGATGCTATGAATGGCTGTATCTGCACACAGTCAGGGTCAGGAACTGTGGGAAACATAACCCTGACTCCACAGCAATAGTGACGGCAGTGTGTGAACTCCAAGGGATGTGCACATGAGTTGACCTTGTAATCATGCAGAGTTGGGGGACATGTGTAGGGCAGACTGACCAAATACTGGCAAATGCAGATGGCCCATGCTAGTATTCCCCTGCCAGGAATAGTGACTGCTGTAGTACACATAACAGTAGGTGCAAGAAACCATCATGATAAGTTCGTGCACACATAGGCACCCACATAGTGTATGCATCTCAATCAGCATCAGCACAACTAACACATTTGTTTGACATTGCATTTGATTGTACAGGTCATATGTCACATATCAGGTTCATGTAATAACATACGCAGTAATGTGGTCCCATGGCATATCAAGGAAGAGGGCATCATATCAATAAGGGTGTGTACACTCCCCATAGCTACAGTAAGGTTTGAAGGTTGTCAGTGTAATTGTATCATATTGGTCATACATGCACCACTGATGATGAGATCTGTAAATCAGATATCAGGCATTCACAAATTACATCTGTCCACATATCATCCCAGGTATGTGTAAGACAAACACACAGGGGCTGTGAGCAGTAGAGCAGACATAACTGACACAGTACTACACCTTCAGTAATGGTGTGTACACCTGTGAGGTATGGTGCACAGTACATGCCAGAGTGCCGAACAGGTGCACAGCAATACTTTGTACATGGGTGCAGTGTGTTCCAGGGGAAGGGGCATCACCAACTAACACAGCCCATGCATCACACGCATGTATACTGTTGCTAGCATGGATTGACTATAGCTGCACTGCATGCTGTTGAGTACCATATGTCATGCATGTTGGCAGATGAGTAATGGGAGGTCTGTGTGTAATATGTTCGTGCAGCCTCACCTGTAAGTGTGTGTTTGGGGGTGGGGGGTTATTTTGTCTATAAGTGCAATCTGGTGGAATGGAGGGGGTTGATGAATGTAGGGCATCTATATTATCTTGTCGAAAGATGACAATATCGAACGGCATAAACATCGAAAATGCCATACATTGAAACCGTTCTTGTGGGGGACTGCACCCGCCCGCTAATTATATATACCAACTCCAAGATCGCACTACAGTGAAGAAAGAGCAAATTTGCTCATCCCCATTGTACCATGATCCTGCAACTACACTTCTGATGTACAGCATTTACGACATTATTGCCGTTCGATATTTTCAACATGCGATAAGGTGAAGTAGACCCGTATGTAGGATGTGTGTGTGTATTTGTGTGTGTCCATGTATGCACATGTGTGATTGAGGGGTTGTTCATACCTCTTGACTTCCCTTTGAAATCGTGCAGTACATGGACATGGACAGACACATGAGATAACAGGAATACTTGTCTGACATGTAATCTCTGGACAGCTGATAGTATAATAAGGTCTGTAGCATGGAACATGCATTGGGAGGGGAAACTAGACACCAGGTATACTGTTATAATTGTAATCAGCAGAAAGGTGAAAGAATACCCACGTATGCAGCACTACAGATGCATTGGGGAATTACTAGACAACACCAGTGAGTATTTCCAAATATTACTGTTGTCCACGAGTTAATAGCACAACAGATCTTGCATCTACTGAGCAATAGTTACGTATGACATTCCAGTGCGTGACATTACTGAGTGACTGTAGTAGTCCCTAACATATGGGAGCCATGCTCATGATGTCTGGACAAACCCAGGGCGAACACTGGATGACAGTAGTGAGTCTTTAAAAAGCTGAACCATAAAACTGACTCCAATCAAGTCAAAAGGTTCCTATCAGCAGACAGAAGACGCATGTTTTCAAATGCATCTTGGTTGAACTGACAAAACCGAAACTGCAAAATATCGAAGTGGCATGTAAGTGAATTTTTTCGGTGGGAAAGAATTCTCTTGGCCGCTTTGGTACTTTGCCATTTTCAGCACTGTAGTGCTGTCTTGGAGTTGACGTGTGGGGGGCAAAGCCCCCCCACTTAATCTCATGTTTTAATGTGCTTTCTTCTTTTTTTTTTTTTTTTTGTTGGAACAGCAATTTTTTTCCCTTGGAAAAAAAATCGCTATTCTGACAGTTCGGTTTTGTAAGCTTTCGCTTATATGGGGTCGATTAATCACCGTTCACTTACCTAAGCATTCGGTGATCTAATATAGACCCAAGTCAAAGAGGTAATGGGATAACAGGTCATGTTTTGTGATCACTTGTCTAGGCAATTAGAAGAATGATACGTTAATGATTGGTATTAATGAGTGTAAGTTTCCATGTCTGATGCATGATGGGGAACTTAAAAGAGAATAAACTTGGGACAGTCTGTAAACTCAGGGACAGGTAAGTATTTTGGTGGAATGTCAGGGTGTGTGTGTGTGTGTGTGTGTGTGTGTGTGTGTGTGTGTGTGTGTGTGTGTGTGTGTGTGTGTGTGTGTGTATGTACTGTTAAGCAGTGACATACAGGTCTTAAAGTGCAATTCTTGTTTTCCCCTCACAGGTGGCGAGGTGGGACAGGGTCCCTCCTGCAGGCAATCTGAGGTTGGTGTCCATACAGATACTGAAAATGATAAAAAATCCAAATTGTAGCTTGCTATAGATCCACCATCATGCCCCAAGATTCTCACTACACCTTTCTAAACATACTGGAAAATATTAAGATACAACCAAACACCCTAATACTGGGTGATTTCAACTACCCTGCCATTAACTGGGAAAACTACTCGGGTACCAACACCTTTTCCCAACAGTTCTTGGAATTCATAAATTCCAATGCCCTGGATCAACTAATCCATGTTCCCACCAGGGGCTCCAATATCCTAGACCTGGTCATTACCAGCATGGGAGATAGATGCTCCACACCAGTGGTCACCCCCTCATTGGTCAAGTCTGATATAAAGAAGATAAATCCACAGACCACCAGGCTGAAATCGAAGTTCTTTATTTAAAACAAAGGTGAAGTTAGCGCTTTCGGGTAAAACCTTTCCGCAGACATAAAAACATCTAACAGTTACATTTTTAAAATACATACTAACCAATCACCAAATGAAAACAATTAAGCACTCAACACAATTATTTCACATAAGGTCTACGCCTACTGAGTATAGGCTTTAAAGGCACCACGCCATTTAGACCAGGGTATCTGTTGGCTCCCAGTTCAATAATCCATCTCATTTCATTATACTCAGTGTTATTTACAATATCCCCCTTTCTATTGCCCTCTCTTATGAGTTGCAGAGCTTGAAACAAAAAGCTATGTTTTTTATGACCTTCTATATGCATAGCTAGGGCATTATGCTTATCAGATAACCTTATTGCTGAAAGATGTCGTATAATTCTATCCTTAAACCTACAGTTCGTCTTGCCTACATAAAATGCTGCACAGCAAGTGCATTAAGCCAGATAGATAATATTTTGTGACAGGCATGTAGCAAAAACTCTAGGTGAATACTCTTTATGTGTAACAGGATGTTTAAAAATATGTGTTCTGTTAATGAACCTACAAGCTTTACAGCTTTGACATGGATATGTACCTACTCTATTAGGCATAGTCATAGAGCTACTAGTCCTATCACAGAGAATCTGCTTTAAGTTCTTATTTCTCTTGTAGACAAAATCGGGTTGTCCACCTACCAAGCACTTCAGAGAGTCATCTGTATTTAAAATCTTCCAATTATCTCTTATGACATTTTGTGCCCATCTAATATCACTACTATAGGTAAGGTACAGGTGAACATGACTTTTATCATTGTAAACATGTCTATTTCTGTGGTGTTGTGATTGATGTACCATGTTATTGACTCTGTTGGTCTTCCCCTTATGGGATAACCATGGTGTTGCTATGGTTTCCCATAACAGAATAGAGTCCTTCATGGTATCATCAACCATTTCTCGATTGTAACCTCTAGTCACAAGTCTATCAGTGAAGGTACTCAATTCATGTTCAAAAGCCTCATCATCCGTACAAAGTCTGGACAGGCGTAAAGTTTGTCCTTTCATTATGTTATGGAAGACATGGCCTGGATACATACTATCTTTAGATAAAAGGCTATTCCTCCAACAATCTTTTCTGAATACCTTAGAATGTATAATACCCTCATGTGTTTGTTCCAATTTAACACCAAAAAAATCTATCTCCTTAAAAGAATAATTCATAGTAAAAGATAGAAATTCTGCAGAATTTTCTAGATATTCAATAAACAATTTTAAAGAGTCGACAGTACCTGTCTTTAGAAAAAACACATTGTCTACAAAATGTGTGTAGAAAACCAAATATGGTTTCCACATATGTTCTGCTTTGTTTTTTTTTTTTATTGCTGGAGGAATACGTCATCAGTTACTGGCAGACATCCTAAGGACATCATAGTACAGTACCACTGATATCACAGTAATAGTCCTGTGGAGTACAGCAGAGATATGACCGGTAAATGTGGATAGTCTGACACACTCTGGTCAGCCCAGAGGTATACACAGAACCCCTTAGTGCAAGACATGTGGACCAAGCCTGACAATGTGGATGTTAACAGCCATGTAAATGGGTATATCACGTAAATACTGGAATACATATGCCCACACAGTTTATGCATTCATACACTCCTGTCTGTCCCAACACATAATAACTGGTGGTGCAGAGGTCAGATGGCCACATACTACCCACTAGTTAGTGACATACATCTGTACAGCATCCCACTGCTTTGTCAAAATTACATGACAGTTATGGTGGCCTGGCAGCAGTACATCTGACAAATATCTGGAATAACATTACACTGGGTAAGTACATTAAGCTGCTAGTCATGTGACAAAGCACTGTGCAAACTACAGGCAGACTGCCACAACACTGGCCTACATTTCTTATGGGGGAATACACATCTACCTGCAAATATAGCAGGCTCTACAGGCATGTCACAGCACAGAGTAACAGACACCTGTGTGAAAGTGCATACCCACAACTAATGTGATCACAGCCACATATGTATGGTAAGCAAGCTTAATATTACAGTATATGTACTGTCTGATCAACACCATCCTCATATGTGCCACTCGCACACTAACCCTACATATACTGGGCCACCACACAGTGTGGTCCGATGCCTGTCTGTGGTATGGGACATGTGTGTGTGTTTGTCCCTACAAACATATAAGCCAATAGAGTACCATACCCTGGAGCAGCATGTAACATCAGATAGAACAGGACCAAGAACAATGACATCTACCACAGTCTGTACACAGGCCAAGGTACATATTTGCAATACACACACTGTCGACAATCACCATAAGTACATAGACCTCACTGCTGTACACGCTACCACAGAATGCCCAGGTTATGTCCTCAAATATAGCCCCTACTATACATAACATGTCTAGCAGTCTGATATCTCACTGGCTTATCAGGTATGATGTCAATAAATAATGGTGTACAGAACATATGCACCTCTTACTGCATGACATATGTACAAAGGTTGACAGAGTTGTGGCTGGAGGCACAAACACAGGGCCAATATTGACATGCTGCTGTGATAACCTCATACATTTACTGTTGTAACAGGATTTGTTGTGACATATATCCTATGAGGGATATAAAGTCAGTAACTCTCATGGCTGTCACCATGTACTGACTGCAATCCTCAGACTATGCTTCTCCAGTTCTAAGATAGGTAATCTGTGAGTAACACAAGACACATAAGACTCCAAACACTGGCCAGTCTGCAGATAACCCTACAGGTGGGAGTTTCCTCAAACACATAACACTGTCATGTTGTTGTTGTTGTGTCTTTTGGCTTTTCCTGGTTAGGGGTTGCCACAGCAGAACTCCAGTCCGCTAATGATTGGCAGTAGATTTTTACGTGCCGAGTTGCCGGCCCTGACGCACAACCTTCAACGAAGGTACACCTATTCACGCATGTCTCCACACAGAAGACGCTCTAGCTGAGAATCGAACAGGACAATGTCTTACTGTGAGGTGACAATGCTACCGCAGCACCACCACCACATTCATGACAGGTATGAAATCATGTAGACCAGCCATATCCACACAAACCTTGTTAAACCAACATTACTCCAAATTCAGAAGAGCAAAACTTACAATCTGTAGTCATGGCTGGAACATCCCCCTCCTGTTTGTTGGCCTGTCTCCACAGTGTATGTTGTTAGAGGTATATCCCACTACCATCTGTGATGCTGTTAGCCAAACACCGACATGAAGTCCTGCTCACAGTGAATGAAAAGGGCCAACACCCACATGATGTCTCTAGTTATAGGAGTGTGTTTCCATGTAATTGGCTATGGGAATGTTACCACAGCTGTTCCACATGCAATCAGCTAGTGGGTGACTGCAATTCATGCACAGGCCATCAGCTGATCATGAGCATCACTTACAAAACACAAGCTGCTGCCTAAGCAAAGCAGTTGTACTTCTCCACATCCACCAGAGAGGGGGTAAGAGAGACAGAGACAAAGTAAGACAGGGAAGGGGTAGGAGAGTAAAAGCTAAGCATGTTTATGTCACAGACTTACCAGTACAGGGTTTCAAACCCCTGCCTGACTATGTATTGCTATCATATGTCTATGCAGTTATTGCATGGGCCACACAGCTTATATGCTGGGGCGTTGTCCAAAGGTATATTTGGTGGTGAGTGACATCAGCAACAGTGATAAAGGAGGAATAAGGTAGGTGTAGTACATGTGCCTGTATACAATAACAGGTGTCAAGGGCGACACAGTCAAACTCTCTCAGGGACTCACACACATTATTACAGTTGGTAGGGTCAGCATTAGACTTCCTAACTAACTAATTTGGCACACTACAGTAATACGCAAGTATCACATGCACCACAGAGGTTATCAGGCTGATATATGGGCAAAGGGTATGTCAAGGTGCCTGACATCAGAAGGCATGCTTCAGTAGGCCAATGGGAGGTGCAGTCAGTGTGAATGGCATCCAAATCATTATACTCTATACACACACACACACACACACACACACACACACACACACACACACACACACACACACACACACGTTTGTCAGTACTGACATGCATGGGTGCATTGCTTCACAGCTGTGTAGTGGCTCACTGTGCCAGAAGGCTGTACAAGGCTAGGTAAAAGGTATACCTTGGCATCAGGCCACATGACAATGGTCTGCAGTGTGGCTCAGGGGTGTAGTGTCTGGATTGGCCCACACAGATGGGTACTGTATCCACCATCTACTCATCTGCTCATCTGGGTTACTATTGTGGGTGGCCAGTGCTGTGCAATGCTTGCCATGTATGTGTTCTATATTCCATAACATGGATGGTGTCCGGTATGTGCACACATCCCGCATGCATATTCTGTGACATGTGGAAGTGTACCTGGGGTGTCTGGCGCATGTTGTGTAGACATATTGTTCTCATCAGATGTGTCATTCCTGACCTCATGTGGTGAGAACTGGCAATGGAAACCAGGTTGACCCTGCACCTATATTGACAGCATGATACAGGTATTCACTGGTGTCAGTGGCATCTGTTCATACAGGGCATGTGTATAAGGCATGGTATCTCCTTTGTGGGTTACATTTGTTGACTCTACAGTTGTTGCAGGCATCCAGTGGGGAACATAGCAAAGGAGCACTGTATGCAATGGTTTGCCTATTGTAGGGATGGGACAGGGTGCCATGTCCTCTGTAGTCCACTGCAATCACACCATGGTTACTATCTGTGGGAAATATGCAGGGAACTACCAACATAGTGGTTGTTGCCTAGCCAAGTTTGTTTGTGTATGAGACATGGGTGGAAAGTGTTCTCTGGGTAATACAAGGGTTGCCTATATTGTTCCCCAAGCCATGATGTCATATGTAGGGGTATGGATTGTCTACCCCAGCCTCTCTGCTGTTTGACATCTGTTATCCTTGTAAGGTGGACATTGTGACATATAATAGGCCCACCATATATGAAATTTGCAAAACCCACACCACAATGAGTCCTGTTATTACACACTCACAGCTACCTCCACCCAGGATACTAATGACATGCACAAAGTCTCACAGTTGCCATGACTGGGATTAGAACTCCTACCTAACTAATACATCACACTACAGCATTACACAGTTCCAGCACGTGCCACAGAGCTTACTGGGCTACTCTTTCCCCAAAGGTGCATTTCAAAGTGAATGACATCAGTAGGCTTGCCAAAGTAGGGCAATGGAAGTTGTACTGACAGTGAATGGCCTGAAAAGCATTGATCCCTACACAAACACACACACAAGCTTTTACAGTTGCCGTGTCTGGGAGTATAACTCCTACCAAACTAGTACATCACACTACAGCATTATAGCATGCACCACAGAGATCACTTAGCTACTCTTTCCCCAAAGGTGTATTGCAAAGCGAATGACATCAGCAGGCTTGCCAAAGTAGGGGAATGGACGTTGTAGCGATTGTGAATGGCCTCAAAAGCATGATCCCTACACAGACAAACACACACACAAAGTTTTACAGGTGCCATGTCTGGCTTTAGAATTCCGCAGTTATAGCACGCGCCATGGAGATTACTGGGCTACTCTTCCCCAAAGGTGTATTTCAAAGTGAAGGACATCAGCAGGCTTTCCAAGGTTGGGCAACGGAAAGTGTAGGTCATAGGTTCATAGGTTGGTACTAGGCTATCGCCCCTAGGGCCTATACATGCCTAGCCATGACAATTCCCTGGCTATGTCTTCCCACAATATTTACTTCCCTGGACCCTTATCTAGCAGGGCAACTGACATGATCCCTGTGGTTAATTTCCTATCTCCCATCCAATTGTCAAGGTTCCTTTTGAAGAGGGCCAAAGAGGCACTCTGCTTGACATGTATGGGCAGTCTATTCCAGAGTTTGGTGAGTCTCTGGGTTAGTAACACATCCCTCCAGCATGTATTGTTCATTGTGATGACAAGGTTTGGATCCCTGGAGCATGTGGCTGTGAGTGATTTGGATTTCTTTAAGTGTAGCATGCCCAACAGCTCTGGGTTTGACATGGCATTGTATGTTAAGCAGAGACCGCCTCTGAGTACACGATATGTGACAGAGTATAGCTGGATGATTTTCAGATGGTCAGCATAGGGCATCTGATTTCAGCCTGTGATTCTTTTAGTGAGGTAGGTCTGCAGCCTTTCTAGTTGTTGCAGATGTCTTGTGAGGTACATACCAAATAGGCCATTGTAGTATTTATTGAGTCTACTGAGAGATGACTACAGAGGGACAATGGCCTCTTTTTTCCTGAATATAAAGCCCTTAGTGATGAGGTGTGCCACATAGGTGGATTTCCTGACTGTTGTGGCAATGTGGTTATCAAAGGTGAGACCACTGTCCACCTGTGTCCCCAAGTCTCTTATCACACTTTAGGTGTTTAGTGTACTGGCACCTATGTGGTACTTCACAGTTGCATGTCCCTTCCCAAAGGGGATAACAGTACATTTCTTGGCATTGAGCTTGAGGCCATGGCTCAGGCACCAAGCATCTCTTTCTTTAAGGCCCTTCTGTAGAATATCCACATCATGTGGGGATTCAGTATTGGCTCCCAGTGTGCAATCATCTGCAACCTTTGTTAGCCAGAGTCCCTTAGTGTTGGCCTGTACTTCAGAGCAGTAGATGCCAAATAAGAGTGGTCCCAGGACTGAACCCAGAAGTACTCCAACTTTCACTTGCCTGGGGCTGGATTTGGTGTCACCTACTTTTACAGTGTGGGTTCTGCCAGTACAGCAGTTGGCAGCCCATCGGGTGACATAGAGATTAATGGCCAGCTTGGTACGTTTATCTATGATTCCAGACTGGGGGATGGTTTTGAAGGCCTTGGTGAGGTCCGGATAGGCTGTGTGAACCGCCTTACCCTCATCCACATCTCCCGAAACTGATTCAGAGATGTCAATCAGGTTCAGGAGACATGATCGGTCCTTTACAAAACCAACCTGGGTGGGGTCCAGTGTTTGCAGGTTGCCAATGTCTTTGTTTATAAGTTCCATGATAACACATTCCATGGCCTTGCAGATCAGGCATGTCATACTGCTGGGGCTATAGTTCCCAGGATCCATGGTGGATCCCCCCCTTGTGGACTGGGATAACTGTAGCTATGCGCCATGCAGTGGGCATGAAGCCTGAGATGTGGCTATGATTAGACATGGCACATAGGTGAGGTGCCAGTTCATTTTGTAGTTCATGTAGTACACAGCCTGGGGTGTTGTCTGGTCCCATGGATGCTGTTTTCTTAGCTCTGGAGAGTGTGTTTTTTACCTGTGTGGCCATTATTACCAGAATCTGTCAATCTTTCAGTGTTGAGATGGGCCCTTTAGGGGGTGGGAAGAGGGTGCAGTTGGCACTGAATCGATCTGCCAGGATATTGGCAATGTCCTTGGGAGCAGTATATTTATTACCTGTTGTAGCTCAGAGCAGATAGGAGCATTGCCATTTAGATTCCTGACATAGCTATGGAATGGCTTGCAGTTGTCTTTGGCATCTTTGACTATATAATATTGGTAACTAGCTTTGGAGGATGTTATGAGGGATCTCAGCTTCTTACTGAGGCTGGCAAGGGAGTATTTTGCATCCTGGAAATTCCCTCGTTTCTGCAACAGTTTCTTCCTTTTGTTGCACAGTATGTGTATGGCAGGAGGCCACCACATTGGCTTCCTTTTCTTGGTGGGAAGATTCTTGGTTCTATATTGGATGGCACGATTCACTCACGAGTGGATGTGCTCGTACAGTGCCTTAGTGTAGGATTCAGCAGTCCTTTCAGTTTCCGTCATGCATGGGTGTCATGACATTAGTCACGTCTGACATGTGTAGCATGACTTTGGCTTTGGAGATGTGTATTACAGAGGTTTCCTTACTGGGGTGTGGGGGAGGGATGTGGATGTTAAGGATGATTAGCTTATGGGCAGACTGACCACCGCTGGGGTAACCATAGGTGTGGAGCATTGATTTCCCATGTTAGTAATGACCAGGTCTAGGATATTTGAATCCCTGGAGGGACTATGGGTTACTTGATCCGGGGCATTGGGAATTATGACTTCCAAGAACCGTTGGGCACACATATTGGTACACAAATAGTTTTATCAGTTAATGGCAGGGTAGTGTAAGTCACCCAGTATTAGGGTGTTTGATTGTATCATAATATTTCCCAATATGTTTAGAAAGGTGTAGTGGGAATCTTGGGGCATGGTGGGGGATCTGTAGCAAGCTATACAATTTGGATTGCAGTCTTACCTAGTGTTAGTTGCACTGGGGGTATTTCAGACGCATTCTGTTAGGCAAGTAGCCTGGTGGTGTGAATATCTTTGGTGAATATGGACAGTCCTCCACCTTTAGTGTTTTGGTCCTGGTTTGGTGGCTGACAGGTGTGGTGAGAACTGTACCTCATTTTGCAGAGGTGCTCTCTAGAGCCTTGGATCAGGTCTCTGCTACTACACAGATATCGATGTTCTCCATTTTTAAGAGTGCCTAGTTACTGTGAATGGCCTCAAAAGCATTGATCCCTGCACAAACACACAAACCTTTACACTTACCATGTCTGGGATTAGAACTCCTACCTACCTAGTATATCACAGTACAAGATTACGCAGTTATAGCACACACACCACAGAGATTAGTGGGCTACTCCTTCCCCAAAGGTGTATTTCAAAATGAATGACATCAGCAGCCCTGCCAAAGTAGGGCAATGGAAACTGTAGTGAGTGTGAATGGCTTCAAAAGCATTGATCCCTACACAGACAAACACACACAACGTTTTACAGTTGCCATGTCTGGGAATAGAACTCCTACCTAACTAGTACATCACACTACAGATATACACATTTATAGCATGCGCCACGGAGCTTACTGGGCTACTTTTTCTCCAAAGGTATATTTCAAAGTGAATGACATCAGCAGCCCTGCCAAAGTAGGACAATGGAAATTGTAGTGAGTGTGAATGGCCTCAAAAGCATTGATCCCTACACAGACAAACACACAAATATCTAGAGTTGCCATGTCTGGGAACAGAACTCCTACCTAACTAGTACATAACACTACCACATTCCACAGTTATAGGGCGTGCCATGGAGCTTATTAGGGTACTCTTTTTCCAAAGGTGCATTTCAAAGTGAATGACATCAGCAGCTCTGCCAAAGTAGGGCAATGGATACTGTAATGAGTGAGAATGACCTCAAATTATTGATCCCTACACAGACAAACACACAAACAAAGTTCTACAGTTGCCATGTCTGGGAATAGAACCCCAACCTAACTAGTACATCACACTATAGCATTACACAGTTATAGCACACACCACAGAGTTTATAGGACTACTTCTTCCCCAAGGTGTATTTTAAGGTGAATGACATCAGCAGGCTTTCCATAGTATGGCAATGGGGATTGCAGTGTGTGTGCATGGGCCATAAACCATTCATCTAGAAGCAGACACACAACACTCAGGCACACAGAGGTTTATATTTCACAGGTACGTGTATACAACTACTAAATGAATACTGACTTGTACAGTCATGTTACACAGTTATCACAAGCACCACAAACACTATAGTGCTGAGGGGTACCAGATGCAAATGTCTACAGTGATTGACATTTGCACATCATGTGGTTTTAGCCAATTGGATGTGTGCTGGTTGGGACAGGCCTCATGATGGGAGGCTCTTTGTCACTGTTACTCTCTTCCACACATCTACATATGTGTAATTGTGGCCTATTATAGTGTGTTGTCCTTGGATATATGTGTGTATTCCTATCCAATGTGTGTGCAAAGCATGACTGGTGTGCAATGTGGAGTCTGTGCACAAACATCTGTGACTGTCAAATATGTATAGTCCACTGTTGTTGCTAGACATGGGCTTCATAAGTGTGGGAGCATGCCCAGTATGACCTTTCAGTATTTTGTTGTCAGACATGGGCTTCGTTTCTCTAGTCCACTGTTGTTGCTAGACATGGGCTTCATTTCTTTAAGTGTGGGAGCATGCCCAGTAAGACCTTTCAGTATTTTGTTGTCAGACATGGGCTTCGTTTCCCTAGTCCAATGTTGTTGTTAGACATGGGCTTCATTTCTTTAAGTGTGGGAGCATGTCCAGTATGACCTTCTGTATTGAATGTGTGAATCCATTCCAGATAGGTTGTTCTCCAGTGCAGGCTTTTGTGTTCTACACCTACAGCTAGCAACCTGTTTCTGTGGGATATCTGTAGATTGGTTGACAATATGGGGTCAAAATGGGCAAAGGATAGTGGGTTAATGTAGGTAATTGTGTCTGCGCTGCTTCTGCTACATGGTTTTGGTGTTAGCAGAGATATTCAGACATATGTACTGTTTGACACTGTGATGTTTTATGTCAAGTACTGTCAGGTATACATATTTGCTTGCAATAATTTTTTGGGGAACACAGGGTGAATGCAGCTGTGTCCAGTATTCATATTATTGCACAATCATGCCATTCCGGAGGGGAAGTTGCAGACACTTGCTGATGAGTCTGTGTAAATGGTTCAGCAGCTTGGTACAGTGGTGGCTGAGAATCTCATGCTTGTACATCCATCAACATGACAGTATGGCCATATCCTGCTGTGGCCATACCTCACAGCTGTATAGATTCACACAGGTTACCCAGAGGCAGGGGTCACATTTCTGGGCATTACCCCCTTCACATTGTGGTTTACGAGCAGGTTTGTAGCCACCCATTCCTGTGTTTGCAGGCAAGGACAGTATGTGCACACTGCTGAGTTTCAGACTTCACACACTCCATGGCATCCATGCTCCTAGCCCCCACCCCACATTATTCTATCCTCTTCCAAACATTATGCAAACATTACCTGATAAGTTCCCTATAGTTATCACTTCATCCCAGCAGTAATTTGGTGTTGGTCCACAGTTCATGCAGTAGGACATGGTGGACATGTTACTGGGATTTGTTGACATGGCCTTGCATTTGGTTTCTGTGGACTGTTTTATGTTGTTATTTGGGAGTCCATGACATAACATACATTGGTAGTACGGGTGAGACACAGGCCTTTGGCAGAGGACTGTAAGGCATTTGGTAGTGATGCAGGCGAGCTGTAGCAGGCCGTTACATTGTGTCACTCCTACAGTCCCAGACTGCAAGCCACTATATTCCCCTGGGGTGACAGGGTAGGTGTGCAAGGTGGTAATGTCAATACTTTTCTGTCATTATTGATCCAGTGGTGTGGATGCTGGCAGGGTGCTGTTTACAGCTAAGGACACACCTGCATGGGACACCTCTTCAGCATGTTGCATTATGTGGCTGTTTCCATACAGAGGTGGGGGTCATATTGTACTCATTCCCAACAGCAGGGATAAGACCTATGAGGTACCTGTAGGTGATGGTGGGGTGAGCTGGGTGCATGTGTGCTATGGACGCTACTTGCATCTGACTCACAGATCTACATGAGGCATTCCACTTATGCTGACTTGTGCAGGGACATCAGCAGTTTCTCAATACTTCATACCTGTGACCTTTCTGGTCTGCCAGTGTTTGGCCAGATGATATTGGTATTCCATACTATGAAACCAACTAATGTGCTGCTAACCTGTATGTACAATTCCAAAGGTCTGTAGATTTGACAGTAACGTATTATACACTGTCTATCTGGGGTATTTCCACCTGTGTACTGTTTGTATGTCTGGGCCCACATTCATGCCATGTCCATCTTTCAGATGGTGACATATATTACATCCAAACAATTACTGTGGCTTACTGCTGGAATGTGTTTTGCTGGGATGCATTGTGTTTGGCAATGCAGTTGTGAGAACTTGGCCCTGTCATCGGCAGTACTGGCCAGTGGCCACCAGGACAAACCTCACCATGCCTACATGCTGACCATTCTCACCAAAATATAACACACACATCAACCTAACACATGCAGCCCTGCATATTGTACACATGCTACAATCTATCCTGCTACTTTGGCTGGCTCAGGTAATCTGTGCTCCACTATTATACCTACACATACATGTTACTACATTTCTACATAGGAGTGTGGGGGTGGGGGCACACCTGACAATAGTACACATTTGCTATGACTGTACTGGTATTTCAGGTACTCCATTTCATTCTGTATTTTGACCTATCATGCAGACTAGAGGCATATCAGTGTACTACAGTTCTTAGGCTTGATTGACCTACATTTCAGTTTCAGACTTCTTACCCTTCAAAACTAACATCTCACTGCCTGACCTGTTGTAGTCTGTCTGTGTAGGTCTGGAGGAGGGCTGTTCTCCATAGCCATCAATCAGAGACCTTAGCACAGCCTTTCTTTGTGTTTGTCTACGCCTGTCCTGCTGGCCGAGACTGTTGTTGGGTACGTGAGCCTCCCTGACTGGTGTGTGTCCTATGGACACACATTTGACCCACCACATTTCCTGCGGTGAGTTTTGTCCCCTTGTCTAGTACTGGCTACTATGGTGGCACCAGTATTTGTTACAGATTCCATGCTGCCACTATAGGTGTCTATCTGATGGCATCCCATTCAGCCACCCGATTCTCTTTCATGATCACATCCATACCATAGACAGAAGTAACAAAACATACTACTCCATTCAGCAATTGATAGGGAGAGTGATTTACCTTGTGTCTGTGCCTGTATTAAGGATGGTGCTAGAGGGCTGACTATGTCGGATGCACATAGTGCACTCCCTATACATGGTTAAGCACAGGTAGTGTCATGTCTGGCATCCCTTTTACTGTATGTGCAAGTCAGAGAGGTGTCATTCCCTGGGTTCCTACCGTGTCAGTGTATGTGCTATGCTTTACCTTTTTGCCAAGGCCTGGGCATACTGGGCATGCCTCCTTTTGCCTATTGGGGCAGGCTCAGGTTGTTCCTCCTCCGAGTCACTCTGTGCCTGTGCAGGCCTTGGCAATGGTGGGGGGGGCTGTGTGGCCCTGCCCCATGCTGTTTCTGCTGCAGCTGTTTCCACAGGATCATATTGTGTAGCATGGCACATATGATGACAATTTGGGTACATGTAGCTGGTGAGTACTGCAAGGCTCCACTGGACCTGTCCAGGCAACAGAACCATGGCTTGAGCATCCCAAACACACGTTCTGTTATGATTCTGGTCTGTGCGTGTGCCTCATTATGGTGTTCCTGTTCGGATGTGTGTGCATTTCTGATGGGTGTCATCAGCCACAGCTCCAATGCATAACCAGCATTCCCCAGTAGGTGGCCATAAGGGATCTCCCCATTAGAAAATCTCTGGTACAGCTGCATCATATGCCAGATGTGGAAGTCATGATAGCTTCCAGGGCAGCCAGCACATGCATTCATTATAATGCCCTGGGCATCACACATTATCTAGCAGTTGATGGAGGGAAAGCCCTTGTGGTTGATGTAGACCCTACCCCACTTGCTGGGTGGTGCTTTGATGTGTATGTCCATGCAGTCTCTAGCACCCACTTCCTCAGTCTATTCTGCTATTTGGTGGAGGAGACGCATATTGCTGGTCAATGCCTCATGGCTGTTGTGGAAATATACGTGCTCACCAGCATGGGCTGACATGGCATCCAGGAACTGGTGGACTACCCTGAATGCTGATGCCTGTGAAATCCCCATGATATCCCCAGTTGGCCTTTGGAAGGTACTTGTGGCTAGTATGCTTAGGCCTACACATACCTTGGTATCCACTGGGATGGGTTCACCTCTGTTGGTTCTGTGTGTGAGGTGTGGCCGGCACAACTCAACAATTTGCTGTAGGAGGTCCCTGTCCACCCTATAGTGCTCCACTATCTCCAGCTCATGTAGCCCCTAGTAGGTTACCTTGGGTCTGTACACACTTCTCCTTCTCCTCACTGTGGGTTGGTCATCAGCATTCTCATCCTCACCACCCTCATCCTCTTCCACATGTTGATTTATGAGGGCTAATGCAGCCCCTATCATTTTGTTGCTTTTGTTTGATAAAATTTCCCTGCTTGTGTACACCGGTGGTGTAGAGTTTGTGGGAAAAAACAGAGGGAAAGGTGTTTGCATAGTTTATAGTAGTGTGCTGGGCTGGGCTGCTGCCTGTGTAATTGGCTGATTCTGATACATTTCATCTGCCAGCTATGCTAGTTCTCCTTGGATTACCTTCCTACTGCTGTTTTCCCTTCCCATTGCCTTCCTGTTTAAGCCCAGGGGTGCGCCATGCAAACACAATGCTAAGATGTGCACGGAGCTACTATTTCCTGCTTTACTTTTTTTTTTCCCTTTAAAACACAGTGCTCAGCGTGCATACCTACTTAGGCAATGTAAAGAGTGCTTGGCAGCTTCAGACACACACCCTTGCTTAGCTCTGCTAGGCTAAGGGCAAACCCGAGCCACAGGGGTCCAATAAGCTTACAGTATGCATGACATACCCCTCTATGATGTCAGCTAGCTCTTAGGCTTGCACCATGGTCTTCCTGCATGGTTGGGTGCAGGCTAGCCATGAGGGGGAATCTGGGATTCAGTATACACTATTCACTGGCCATGTTGTCTTCTGCCTGCCATTGAGTATAATGGCAAAATTGTGATTTTGGATAGAATGCTTTTTTTCAAGGTTTTTTTTATTTTCGGGTCGATCCCGTTTGCGTGCCCCTGCCCTACGCTTAAATGGCCGAAATCAGCCAAAAAAAAGGTATTTTTTTATTTTTGCAACTGTTTTCCATGCCAACGGCCATTGTCATACTTTACACATTATATACACCATTTATTTGGAGAGCTGTCATGGCTCTGTTTTGTACTTTGCAGAAATGTACTCTGTTATTAACCGAGTACATTTCTGCAGATTACACTAGTCCTGCATGGCTGGCTGCCAGCTTTCTGGATTGCAAATTCACCTCATTTGCATGTTTTTCACCTGTAAATGGGGTAATTTGCATATAGGAGCTGTGTCCGTGCAGGAATAATGCAGGAGCACTCCTGCACGTCCCAGGAGCCTGTTCCTGGATCTCTCTGCGGCCATATTGCCTCCAGCAGCACCTGCATGCCATGCAGAGCTTGTTGAATCCTGGGGAATGTCTTCTGAGTACAATCTATAAGGTGCATTGTAGTTAACTATTAAAGGGACATATGCAAGCAGTTTAGTGCAACAGTATTTTCTGTGTAAAACATGATGTACAGTGTAAATATTAAATGGATGTTGACATGTAGTTCAATAAAAATAAGAAATGATGGCTGAAACTATGTATGCAGCCTTGGTACTTTAATGCATTAACTCTTATAGTATACAGTTTAGTTTAATTAAAGTTAGACAATGCACTCTTTTTTTTTGAAGGCTAAAAGATGATCTTTACAGAAAATATGCAGTTTATTTTGTTACATTTAGGAGGGGAATAGAGATAATTTAAGAATAAATTATCTGTGTAAGCGAGAACATGGGCTTTTAAGCTATGCATTAGCATGGTTATCCTTAACTTTAGAAAAGGCAATACCTGTGGATGCAGTAGCTGATGGATTTGTGATTATCACATATTTCCCATACAGATGACAGTGTGAAAAATACTAAAAAAGCAATTGCAGTGAACAGCAACGAAAGCTTTTTTGCAGGAGCCAAGCCCCCCTGCATACCCACCTCTTATATACACCAACATCACAGTCACACAACAGTGAAGAAAGGGCAACAGTTACTGCTTGCTGGAAGTGGCTTTCAGTGCAGTCTCCCTCTCTCTACTGTGAGTCAGTGAAACACGAGTTAAGCTGTCCTCATGTTCCCTAGTCAGATTGGGCAACTGCTTTAATTTGGAAGGACAGGTTTCCTTTTTGGAATTTCTATATAGCTTTGTGTGTTTGCTATGAGTTGAAAGGATGTTGACTTTTCTTGTTACGAAAATCTGTTTAGTTTTGTTATTTCTTGAGTGTTTTATTAAAGTGAAAAGTATGGGAAAATGTGATATGGATTCAAGAAGGAGAAGAAGCATCTATATACAATCTCAGCCTGCCAGCATTTAGTGGGTATGTATGTATGTGAGATACACGATGGAAACATATATTTGAAAGAACTATTATGAACGATATGTGGAAGTCTAAGCTTTTTATCAAAATTGCTTTGTCAGTTATAAAAAATGGAATGTAAATGGCATTGCACCTGAGGAAAAAAAAACAGAGTGTTGAACTATATTAAGAAGTGTAGGGTACAAATTGCAATGTTACAGGAGACATGGATAGAAATGAGAATGTGAATTTGACAAAGAAAGGATTTAAGGGAAAACATTCACCACTGTATCAGGGACAAAGAAAGCATCAGAATAATAATGCTGACTGTAATAGTAGCTCCAATAGTGATAGTAGAGGGTAGGTTTGTGGTAGCAAGAGGAGGAGAATTAAGCTGGCATGTATTTATATTCCACCTCTTTAAATTACTATTCTGGAGCTTAGGAAAATTTGGGGAGAAATAAGCTTTTATCAGGGAATATTATTTATGGTGGGGACTGGAACAGTATTTTATAATAATGAAGATGTACCCGAAGAACACAGAAGGGAAAATATAATGAAAAAGGATAAATATCTGAAAAGGTATATGAGAGTATTTGATATGGAACATGTGAATTGAGTTGTGGGTACTCAGGCAGAATTTATACATTATTCTCCAAGATACAATAATTGGGCTAGATTGGATAACTAAATTCAAAAGAGCATGTATATTTAATTGAACTCTTTGAGACCCATCCGATAACTATATCAGATCCTGCAGCAATGAAAACTAAGATAAAGATGCCAGTTGATGCATGAATGACATACTGTTACTTTCTCACTTATTTGTTAAAAGGAAATGTATTTAAGAAATAGGTGATGGGTAGAATTGGAGAGTTATTAGGGAAGACAAAAATACTTCATAAGGGAGAGCTAGTGAGTGCAATAAAATGAACATGGAATTTAAAAGTATGGTAGAAATAAGACAGAGAAAGCAAAATGGGAATAAGGGTTGACAAAGGGTAAAATATTGCAGAAGAAGGGGGAATCTCACAGATCAAAAGAAGATTGACTGCAGAGTGATAAAGAAAAAACAAGGGAGCATTTGGACAATATGCATGAGTTTAGAAAAGTTACCATTAAGAAACTATTTTTTTTTTTGATAACACCAGAGTGTAAAATGTTTACATAACTCAGAAAAGCAAAGGTGTAAAGAGCTGCAGTTATACTTGGGGAATATATAACAAAAATAAATAAATAAACTAGGTATTAGAGTTGAGACTGTGGACATTTTATGAACATTTGTATAAAGCTGAGTAATGGAGAAACAAAGAAAAGGTGGCACAACTGGAAATATTTTTGGAAGTCTTGGTTACAGCAAGGTAAAGACAAGATGAGGTTCAACAACTAATAGCTAGTATAGCAAGAGATGACATAAAATCAGTGTTATATAATTAGCATAGCAAGAGATGAAATAAAATCAGTGTTATATAATTAGTATAGCAAGAGATGAAATAAAATCAGTGTTATATAATTAGTATAGCAAGAGATGAAATAAAATCAGTGTTATATAATTAGTATAGCAAGAGATGAAATAAAATCAGTGTTATA
The DNA here is from genome assembly GCF_019279795.1 of Protopterus annectens. Classification (NCBI taxonomy): domain Eukaryota; kingdom Metazoa; phylum Chordata; order Ceratodontiformes; family Protopteridae; genus Protopterus; species Protopterus annectens. The sequence goes on from NC_056746.1 coordinate 576,076,733, forward strand.
TAATTAGTATAGCAAGAGATGAAATAAAATCAGTGTTATATAATTAGTATAGCAAAAAATGAAACAAAATCAGTGTTATATAATTAGTATAGCAAGAGATGAAATAAAATCAGTGTTATATAATTAGTATAGCAAGAGATTAAATAAAATCAGTGTTATATAATTAGTATAGCAAGAGATGAAATAAAATCAGTGTTATATAATTAGTATAGCAAGAGATGAAATAAAATCAGTGTTATATAATTAGTATAGCAAGAGATGAAATACAATCAGTGTTATATAATTAGTATAGCAAGAGATGAAATAAAATCAGTGTTATATAATTAGTCAACAGGTGCAGGAGTAGGCAGTATTTCTACGGAAATTTGGAATTTAGAAGGGAAGATGGCAACAAATATACTTTGTTCAACAATACTGTAAAATAGAATGAGGAGTACTAGCATCTTGGAAGAAAGCAGTGGTGGAAGTATTACTGAATGTGGGCAATAGTCTTCCATATCTGGCTTCATGTAGACCTATTTTAATTTTAAAGCATGATTTTAAACTGTTTATGTCTACATTAGCTAAGAGAATGCCAATGGTATAACCAAATGAAAAGATGATCAATGTGGTTTTGTGGAGGGAGGCAGACATTTGATCACATAAAACAGAAAGAAGTGAATTGTAAGAAAACACTCCTGTTGGTGGTGAGTCTTAATGCAGAAAAAATATTTGTGAGTCAGATGGGATTTTATAAGTAATGGTAGCTTTTGCATTCCCTGACAAATAAAAGGGTTAATAAGAAGGATATATGAAGGACCAGAGGCAAGAATTAAGGTGGGAGTGCTCCTGTCTAAAAAGCTGTATTTGCAAATTATGCACCCACACATAAATTGGTTCAGCAATATCCATACTTATGGGGGCATGATAAAATGAAGTATTTAGGAGTATGGATTAAAAAGAATTCTGCTGTGGCAGCTAATGATATGTGGGAATAAAATAAACAGAAAGTAATACAAAAATTAAGAAGCCACAAGCACTTGATTATAGGGATAATAAGATACAACAGTGAAACATTTTTAGACTCTTTTGTATACATGCCAGGTGTATTTTTATCAACTGGGTGAGAAGTTGCAGAAGATAATTAATAAATAATTAAATAATTTTATTTTGGTGGGGAGGAGGACAACAGTTAAGTTGATTCTCCCCACAGAACAAGGTGAGTTAGGGTTACCTAATTTGAAAGGTTACTTTAAAGCTATGCAGTTGAGGCTCAAATACACATTTCAAAGAACTAAGCCAGCACTGGGAGAGAGAAAGGAGATTTTACCAATAGGGATGTCTTCAAATATGGTTATAGCAAACAGGCAAGAAGGATCGGAGATTATTGTAGGAAACTAGTGAATGAGCCAAGGTATTGGGAGTAAATAATTCAAAAGATAATAGTGCTAGAGTGGGATGAGGCTAAAAAAAGAATTTGGACTGCAGATTAGAGATTTCCTTCCCAAACAGAGATATCAAAGCAGAGAAAAACAGAAAGGAATAGCGAAGCACTAAGTGAAAAGACCAGCTCCAGTAAAGTTTTTAGCCGACTCTAGAACAGAAGACTGACTTTAGAACAGAAGATGCTTTAAAAAAGGGATTATTAGTAGGGTGTAAAAATATTGCCTGAGAACTATAAGAATCTATTAAAGGAGATTAGCAAAGAAAGAACAGAAAGACACTTTACAAAAGAACAATGAGAAGAAATCTGTAAGACTTCCAAATGTGCAACAAAGTCCAGACAGTTTAGGATTATTTTGCAATGAAACATTTGCATATACATTTTTATACCTCAAGTAGACTTTAATGGATTGTTTCTCAGTTAGATATCAAATGATGGAGATGTAATAGGGAAGAGAGGTGAAATTGGGAATGTGCTTTTTTGGGGGGAGGGATACTAGCAAGTTGTTGGATTTAGACAATTTCCTACAAAATACTTTGACAGAAATGTTTGGGGAACTAATGGTAGTAACTAAAGAAATGATTCTTCCAAACTGAAAATTAGGCTCTGAATTGCCTAGATATAGTAAGGCCTTACTAATTTCAATGCTACTGGCAGCCAACAAGCTGTTATTATAAAATTGAAATCAAAATTTTGCCAAACTATTACTTGAAAATGGAAATCAAAATTTAAACCCACTGTAATGAATGTTCTGAATACTATAAAGGAGAAAAAATAACTTTAGATGGGATCTTTAGAAAAGAGAAGGAGCAGATTTCATAGAAATAAATGTGATTTGTGGGAACAATATTTGCTGAATAATGTTCAGGAGGAGGAGGAAGAGTGAGGTTTAAGGGAAAACAGGAAATGAATAATGTATATAATGTTGGCGTGAATGAAACTCGTTAAAAAGAAAATGTATATTGCACAATGATAATGGAAACTGTTATGGTAGATTTTCTTTTCTATAAATGTATGTTAACTCATGTTGCAACAAACATGATATTTTAACAAAGATGTTAAAACGGTTGATAAAACTGCTTCTATAAGGATTGTAGGTGTTTTAGAATTTTTTTTTGAGATGTAAGCAAACAAGGGAAGGTCATACTCAAGCTGCAATTGCAAAATGTTTTTGACATTTGCTGCTTTTTGTTGAGCTATAAGGAACTGAAAGATTTTTTGTCAGCCACTCAAAAATGAGTTTAGTTTTGTTTCGGACTGTCAGTGTGTACAGTCATAGTTTGGAATCTAAACCTAGCTATTTGAAGGAAAACACATATTTTGATTTTTGTCAACAATGAGAGCTGAGAAGATAGGTATGTGTTAAAGCATCTGTAGTGTGCCACTGTGCCAATATTGCTGGCACTGGTATGAGTTGTTATTACTAAGCCAGGCACTATGTCAATTTAAAATAGTTTACAAATACTTCTTCAAGGTTATTAGTGGCTTTTTATAATGCTTCACCATTCCTTTTTATTAGTTTTGTAGATTGCCTAGACTAGTTTCATGGTTGGAAGTGGACTCACAAGAGTGTAAGATCATTGACAAACTGATTCAGACTGTATAGCTTAAGGTCAGGAAGAAGGTATTTAATTAAAAATAGCTGAAGACCCAAAACAGAGCCATAGCAGACGCAAGATAAAATATTTTGAGGGGAAGATGTATGGTTTGAATGAAAAAAAAAGATTCAGTTAAAAAACAGCTTGTGATCTATTCAGTAGGTGGGGGTACCAAATCTGGAAGCAACTAGAGGGTTTAGTACCAGTGCCTTCCATGAAGATCCCATAACTAAATCGCCCACTTATGCCACTAAATTCTATTCCTAACTGACTTTCTGCATTGAAGAAAACGTCCCCATCTCACACAAATACAATGCCACATTTGAAAACAAACCCTTATGGTGGAACCCCAAGATCAATAAAGTCTTCAACAAGAAGAAAAAATATTTGGTCCTAAAAAATAAATTTAAATCTTCCTGCAGTATAAATGACCTGAAAAAAGCAAATACAAATGAGGCAAAGGATCACAACCTGCATGTGAAATATGAATGAACTTTGCTGTTATCATCCAAGAACCACCAAAATGCATTCTGTAACTACATCAGGAATATTAAAAACAATATCTTCCACTGCACTGAACTTGTATCCAATGGCACCACCAATTCTGACCACAAGGAAATTATTGCTATACTAGTGGACACGTTTTACTCAACCCCTCCCTCCAATTTTCTCCCTCACAGTGCTTAGTAAGCCCCCCCTCATAATTAACACTGAACAAGCCCTAAATGCTCTCTGCAAAACTAAGAGCTGTAGCTATATGGATGTCCAGACAACATGCTAAGTTGTTTCCTTGTCAATATGAAGCACTGCCTCATCTGTTTCCACACAAACGTATTCAGTTCTATCCTTTCCACTGGTGTGCACCTGTGGTCTGGACAGCATATCTGTCCACTGACCTTGAGAACTAAATACCAGTTAGCCTTATTTGTAAAAAATTTAACATACAATAACAGAATTCATAATTAAGGATCTTAGAAGCTCACAAGCCTTTGACTCACCCCAAACTGGCTTTGAAAAAGGTAGATTCTGCCTATTTAATCTGGCGTTTTTCTATGAAAAGGTCACAGAAGCAACTCCGTGCAGACTGCCTTCCTGGATCTGATGAAGGGCTTTGATACTATTCTGCACTCTGCAATTGTAAAAAATTTAACCCAGCTGAATTTACTCCTTTTTATAACTCATTGAATAGCTACTTGACTTACAAGCAGAACCCCCTCAGAGTAGGGGTCCTGATGGAGAGATGAAAAGTCAGCAAGCAAAGGAGCATAGTAGTGCTGAAATTGAATTCATCCTCAAGTCTTGGTGAGTACCTTCATGAGGTGGACCCTGTTTTTCACAAAATCTCACCAAGGCGACACTGATATATAGACTGTATTTATATAGCATATATAATGGACAGAAGTAAATCAAAAATAAAAAAGATAGCTGGGTGCACAAGACCCAGGATAAAAAAGTGTCCAGTCCTGGTAGGCACACTGGTGCCTGGACTGGAAAAAATGACAGTGTAGAATCCTCAAAATACAGAAACAGTCTTACAATGGGGCCAGGCCAGGCTCAGGGGGAGGATGCCCCCCCCCCCTGTTGTAGAAGGAAGTAGTAGTCCACAAAAACAACAAAAATTGATTGGTCAAAGAAGAGTCATAAAGACAACAGAGTGGACTATTGAGGATAAGAAAGAAATGATGTATTGTTACTATTATGTAAAAAGCCTAGAATTTCCAGACACAAAATATACAAAACTATTAAGAGAGAAATTAGAGGAAAGAAAAATACTTCCACAGGAAAAACTGTCACAAGCTTCAAATAAAAATTTGCTTTCATTAATACAACAGATTTTTGAAAAACAGTATATAGATCAAGAAACTTTTATCTCTTTGGAAAAAGAAGCCTCTGAGGAAGTGAGAAAATATAAACAACAAAACCTAGATATATTTGAAAAATATAAAAAAGAAATATGGACATGGGAAAGAAAGAGAGATTTGATATGGTACAATATTTATGCAAAGGAGAAAGCCAAGTTAACTAATATACAGAGGGCAGTTTCAAAGATATTCGAAGAAAAATACAGGCAAAGGCATCCAGATATGGAAAATTTCACAAAAAGACTAAAAGCATAAAGGTTTAATGTAGAAAAGGCGATTAGTAAAGTAGAAGTTAAAGAAATAGAAGTTGAAGTTATGGCGAAGGATTTAATGTACAAGGTCTAACACAGACTACTTCACAGCATGATGGAGTGAATCCCCAGAATAAGGAAAAGCAAGACGATCAGGAGACATGAAGAAGAAATATGGACAGGGGAAAGGAAAGAGAGATTTAATATGGTATAATATTTACACAAAGGAGAAATCAAAACTAATACAAAAAGAGCAGCACCAAAGATATTTGAAGAAAAATATAGGCAAAGGAATCCAGACATGGAAAACTTTACAATACAAAAAAATAAGAAGACTAAGAGGAAAAGTAGAAAAAGGGATTAGTAATGGAGAAGTCAAAGAAATAGAAATTGTGGTAATGGAACAGCTGCAAAGAGAAGGATTCAGTGTAGAAAATCAAATGCAGAAAGCACCACAACAGGATAGCGCAATGGATATCCAAATTAAGGGGAAACCAGTGGAACAGGAAGCAACAGGTCCGGTGCCATATCAAGATATTTTGGAGCCTTCCACAGGAAACCAGTGCAAAAGTTCACTTAAAGCTAGACAGGAAGGAAAGGAACAGGAAACTCTGATGCAGTCAATATTGAGTGATAGGCCAGAGAGTTTCCATATGACAAAACAACAGATAACACAGGATGAAATTGAAGAGAATGTGCCACAAGAAGATGTTATATAACTTTCTACAGAATGCCCGCAGGAAATGGAAAACAAGGGATGTGCCCTCAGTATGGAAGAAAAGGAGTTAAGGGAAGAGTTGCTTGATTTAATAGACAAAGACAGATATATTAAGATCAATGAGAGAAATAGATTGCAGAAGGTTAATAAAACCCCAAAAGTCAGAAGCTTGATAAAACAAATGAACACAGTAATTAGGACTGTCCATAGAGATCCATGCGATATAACAGAAGTAAACAGAATATATTACTGTGCTACTAAATTAATAACTGATAAAATTCTACCACAGGAACATAGGGTAGCGAGGAAAAAGGGGAGGGCGAAAGCGTATACCATCATGGAAATATCGAATAGAGAAAACTATAAAGCAGCTAAGACAAGAAGTGTCATTGTTAGAAGATTATAAAGAGGGAACAGATCAACAAAAATATTAAGAACAATAGATGTGATAAAAGCAGTGCACAGTATTAGAACAGACCAGGATCTATTATGCACTATTGGAGATAACAAACTAAAAATTTCAAAACAGGTTGAAAGACTCAGAAGATATGAAGATAAATATAAGGGAAAAGCACAAAATAAGCAATTTACTGATGACCCAAAAAAGTTTTATAGAGAATTGGGAAATAAGGTAAAAGGAATTGATAGACTGCCGAAAAAAGAGGAAGTAGATACATTTTGGAGAAGTATCTATGAAGATCCTGTGGAACATAACAAAGATGCTAAATGGACAGAAGTAAAAGAAAGAAGAAGAAGTTTAAAGGTACAGGATATGAAATGGGATGAAATAACAGCCTGAGAGAGTGAAACAAAGTTGAGAAAAGCCTCTAACTGGAAAACCCCAGGCCCAGATGCAGTACCTAACTTTTGGCTTAAAGTGTTAACTTCTTTACACAAGGGTCTAGCCATGACTAAGAACTATTTATATGCACACCCCTAACAGACACAGCACTAGTTAACAATAGGAAAAACAATGTTCTTACTTAAGAGTGAACCTGCAAGCTACCCTAGAAATTATAAACCAATAACTTGTCTTCCGAAGACATATAAACTATACACGGGGATTGACGCCGACAGAGTTTATAGTCATTTAAAAGAAAAATCAATTATGGCAATAGAGCGAGAAAGTCATATGAAACAAAGGATCATTTGTTGTTAAATAAAGTTATAGTGGATAACTGTAAGAAAGGGAAGAATCTAAGTATGGCATGGATTGACTATAAAAAAGCATTTGATAGTATCCCACATTCATGGATAAAAGAGTGCATAAAAATGTATAAGGCACAGCCTACACTAATTGATTACATTACAGTAACCATGGAATAGTGGCAGACCACTTTGCAATTAAGCCATGATAAAGGACAGATTATTATCCCAAGGATAAAAATCCAAAGGGAGATATTCCAGGGTGACTCCCTGTCACCGTTGCTATTTTGCCTTGCCATTAATCCATTAAGCTGTTTACTTAACAGCTTAGGTCATGGCTATAATTTGGCTTCTAGAAAACAATACAGTCTAATGACTTCTCATCTTCTCTTGTCGATGATTTAAAATTGTATAGCTCATCAGATGAGGAACTGAAAGCACAGCTGCAGGTTGTCAAAACTTTCAGATGATATTGGAATGTCATTTGGTCTTGATAAATGTGCAAAAGCAACCTTTAAAAAAGGAAAATTGCAGCACCAGGAAAACATCAGTTTGGGACAAGAATGTGATATAAAAGAACTTGAGCAAGAGGGGGTGTATAAATATTTGGGAAATGATGACAAGTGTGAATAAAGCTTAGCAAGGAGTATTTTAGAAGACTTAAATTAATCCTGAAAACAGCATTGACACCTAGGAACAAGATCCAAGCTATACATCAATTTTCTCTTCCTGTTCTAACTTACAGTTTTGGAGTGATTGACTGGCCCCAAAAAGTGTTGGAAAGATTGGATATTAAAACAAGAAGGATGCTTCATGCTCACCAAATGATTTATAAAAATCAGTGTATACCAAGATTATATATTCCCTGCTCTGAAGGAGGGATGGGCCTCCTTGATATTGATTACATGTATAGATGTGCAATTGTGGGACTCCACACATATCTACTGACCTCACAAAATCCAAATGTGGTGAAAGTTTTGAAACATGAGGAGACTAAATCTAAGATGACATCTCTGCTTAATTTAACAGAAGCATGTCTGCATCAAGCAGGAATGGAAATCAAACCAGAAGTGGATCAAAACCAGGCAGCAACTGAATGTGCTAAAAAACAAAAGAAAGAAAGAATATAAGGTGAAGGACCAGATGAGAAGGCAAGAAATGTGGAAAAAACATAAATATAGTTGCAAGTATAGAAAACTTCTGGAAGAGCCTCATGTTGATCAAGAACGAGCGCAGGAATGGTTAAGGAGAGGCTAATTCAAACTAAGAAATGAAAGGTTAATATTGGCAACCCAAGATAGTGGGCTACATACACGCTGGTTTACTAAGTCCATTGAACATGTGGGAGAAACAGACATATGTAGGTTTTGTGGAATCGAATTGGAAACAGTCACACACCTTATTGCTGGTTGCGACTCTCTAATGGCAGAGGGACTGTATACTGAAAGCCATAATAATGTGACGAGGTTGTTACACTGGAGATTGTGCAAACATTATGGTATCGAAGTGGTTGAAAAACACTGGGAACATGAGCCACAGAGAATCATAGAAAATGATGAAGTTTACATCATATGGGATCACCCAATACCAAAAGTCCAAAAGATAGATGCAAGAAAACTGGATAGAGTGGTCCAAGAAAAGAAGACAAAAGTAGCATTGATCAGTGAAAACGCCACACCTAATGACTACAGTGTCTTGCGTACAGAGATACACAAAGTCATAAAATACCTTGATCTGCAGGCAGAAATGAGAGCCATGTGGAAGAAAGATACCCAAACAGTTCCAATAGTAGTAGGTGCAACTGGTCTTATAAAAAAGAATTTACAATCATATTTAGATATGTTACCAATTCATGTAACACTGTACGAATTGCATAAGGAGTCATTACTGGGCACATTGCAGGTGCTGCGAAGAGCACTTTTGGCTAACATCAAAGAGTGAAACAATACTGATTTCATGAACTTTAATCGTACTTTGACTTAGGAATGGGGTTCATTCCTGTCATGGTATTAGAAACCCAAAAGACTTGGGGAAATTAAAACAAATAGGTGGCACACTTTACTCTAAAAGGATCCTCAGTAAAGGTGTCCTCAAGGTCCAGTTTTGGAGCCATTTCTCTTCAGCATCTTCTTCACTGATATCAAAGCAGATGTCAAGAGCTTTGGGTTCACCGATAACTACAAATTCTGAGCTGTCATTAGCTCACCATAAGAAACATGTTATCCAAATGTAATTAACCCTCACAAAGCCATGGTGTTAGCACCCTGGACTAAAGCTAAATGCAAAGAAATGCAGTATTTCACTCTCTGAAAAAGAAGAGCACCCATAAAACTAACACATAAATGACAACACCTCAAAAGACATATAGTCATAAGAGACCTGGGCACATTCATAGGCAATGCACTCTCCATGGTGCACTATGTATTGACTATCGCTCATTAGAAAATTGTTACATCTCTCATAGCTAATTACTAAGGATTGTGGCATCTCTCATAGCTAATTACTAAGGGCATAACCTCCAGATCAAAAGACATCATTTTCACTCTTATACTCTTCCCTTTTCAGACTCATATTTGAAAGTAATGCTTCCTTGGCAGTTACCTCTCCACACATATTTTGCACTAGAGAAACAGCAATGGTTCCTTATGAAGAAAATCTCTGTTATGATCTTTCTAAGCTATGGATTGAATAAAAGTTCCATTCCTTTACTGCATTTCTTACAGACTTGTGTGTGGATGTCTGCCTTGTCTCCAAGGTGGCAGAGGACCTTATCCTGCTTAATCTCTTACACATTTGAAAAATAGGTTGCATCTCAAATACCCATGCTAGGGACTTAAATCTACATTATAATATAAACAAAACCTGTTGACAGATTTGAGATCTCTCTCAGTGAATCCCCTAACTAAGGAATAAGCTTCCTTTCCATATCAATCAAAACAGTACCCTGACTGTTCGAAAAGAGCCTTGAAGAGTGGAAGGGGATCTGTAAATTCTCCCCTTGTCTTGCCTGTATGTCTCTTATAAATAGTAGGAGAAAGTACTGCAACTGAATTGTGTAGACTACAAATGGTGCATTGTAGCAATTGCCTAGTATCTATCTACCTATAAATGTATGAACTTATGTTAACATTATCAAATGGTTATACCTCCTATCGGATATCCTTTGTTAGAATAGATAAGTCTGAGTAAAGCATTCTGTATGCTTCTTTACTTAGTATATCAGTGTTGAAGTAAGCAATATATTGATAACTTTGTTATAAACCATGCCCTGCAGAAGCTCATCAAGCCATAGTAGGAAACCAATATGTCTTTATTCAGATGTGTTTGTTGGTTTTTCCTACAAACTGGGAAGAGAGTGTTGTGAGAGGAGAAGGGGAAAGAGGTGATGAATTTGTTATTTCTTCACCATGCATCTTTATTTATTTACATTTGATTACCGGGTAGTGTCCAACTGGATCAGGAGCTTGTTTTCAGCAGAGACCCAGGGGGAAAAGCTCCTACGGAGTTAGATGATCAAAGTTACATTTAAGCAAGTTCACAAAGTATCACTTACAGAGTTAGTTGATTAAAGATACATCAAGCACATTCACGGTATTCATCCAAGGATATATAAACCAAGAATATATGCCATCTAAGTCAGCAGAAAGATGGTCAGATAGAGACTCAGCCAATTTAACTGTTTATTTAAAGGAAATCTTTTTTTTTTTTGAAGTAGAAAGGAAGTACGTAATATTCCAGCATAAGAGATCAAGGGGACTAAAGAAAGTTAGAGGATTGTATGGAGGTAGTGAATTTTTGTCTGCATAATCTTCAGGTGAGAAAAATGGAGATGGGTTATTTGTGTTAAAATAATATATTTACTTCCTTCCAGAATTTTCTCTGGTTCCTAAAGGATGAGGTTTGTCGATGTCACATATATAATGCTGTCAGCCTTCTAATGACCTTTTTAACCTGAATCCATAACAAAATGTAAGTAGTACAAGTCTTGCGGTCCAGGGAGCATTTGCTTGGAAAGTGACTGTATTTAAGTTGTCATTAATGGTAAATAGGGTGCTTTACAGTAGATTAGTATATTTAGGAACAAAAAGTGACTTTAGAAGTTTAGTAAAACATTGGTTAGGAAGAAGATAGCAGTGTTCATAGAAGTATGTGAAGTCAATTGAGTTTAGAGAGTCATGGAGATGTACATTGTCTGAAATTTGGTTATATAAATATTGTAGGAAAAGGTGGAGCTTTAGCATTTTTCAGTGGATAAGGCAGTGTGACATACAAATGGTCCATAAATTTATGTGAATACGTCTGAAGTGCATGAACTTAGATTGTTTATTAATAATGAGGTCAAGGGGTGTGTGACATCACTGGATGCTCTGGTCTACCAGGCTTCGTAATCCCTTGGAAAAAAAAAAATGGAAGTCAGAGGTAGCTTTCTTGCTTTTTTTAAAAAGAGCTAAGGAAATTAATGTTAAAGTTTCCTCATATCATTATATTGATGTAGTGTTTAAAAAAACGGACATACAGTGTTTAGAAGGTATTTGAATGTTGTTAGAGTGACAGCAGGAAGATAATGCATTAAGGCTGTAGTAAGCCTAGACTTTCTGGATAGAAATAGTTTTAATACGAGCTAGTTCTGGCCAATTTCATTACTGATGGAAGAATTTAATATAATTTTATAATCATTATAATCACTGGTTAAGAACATACATCTACTGCCTAAATTGGTTTCTGCCTGGTCAAAATGGATTAAGTTACAGTGAGGAAAGTGAGATTGGATATTATTAGTTGCTAGTTAAAGTCTTGTTTCGGTAGAAGCAACCATGTCCAAGTTATTTAAAAATAACCATAAATTAATTTGTTCAAGTTTTGTACGTATTCCACAGCATTTAAGGAGGCCAGTATTTAGATATTGATAGTTTGTATTATGTGGAGTGAAACTGGGAACTGTAGGGATGCTTTGCAGAGTGGGAGGTCCCAAATTAGTTTCAGTGTCACCAGAGAGTAATATAAATACAGTTGCATGTTGATATTTTGGATGTGAAAGTTTGCCAGAAAAAATTAGTGAGGGGAGCTGCAGTTTCACTTTGTTAAAGAGAAGTACATTGTGTGGTATTTTGAATGTGTATGGAATAATGGCATAATCTTTAACAAATTTCAAGAGCTCCAGCTAGATGTACAAGTTCAAAATGTGGTATAAACGTGCATTACTTTGTACTCTAAATTATCTTTGCTGTGGGATTCCAGAGAAAAACTGTTACCTGTCAACCCTCTGAATCTGTTCTTTCCAAATGCTGTGTGGTTGAAAACTAATGACCAAAAATAGCTTTTTGTGATCATTGGGGGTGTATTATTTCTCACTGTTGTGCAATCTTGGAGTTGATATACATAAGATGGGGGTGGTGACAGTCTTCCCAGCATAAGAGGTGCAGTGGGCTTACCCCTCTGCAAAAAAAAGTCTTCTTTTACTGAATGGCATTTGATAAAGATGCAGTCAGTAGATGGACATTAATCTGAGAAAAACAACATAAAAACACTTTAACATCACAAAGTAAGTAAGAAATGTATGTTAAGTATAATAATTTGCTCATAACTAGATGCACTTACAGCTTTGGGTTCAAACACAACAATACCATTCTCACTTACCTGCTTCAATCTCTAAATTACTTCAATAGCCCTACACTAGGATGAGTGTAAAGTGGAGTTTAAACTGTTGATTTCTGTTAATTTGCAGCTCCCCAGTCATTTTATTTCATAGGAATCACTGTTGCTGTAGTATCTATATGTGGCAAGAGAGATTTGGGGCTTCTAGGATTTTCTTTTTCTCTTCAGGTGTGCAACCATTAATTTACTATATTTTCCCCCTAGTTTGTGCTGTTGTGCAAGTTTTGGCTAGCACTAGAAAGGTCTAAAGAAGGAATTCCATAGCTGGTGAACTCTTAGGGAAATGTTTTACAGTCTCTCTCACTCTTTCTTAGCGGGGTCAGCTCTCCTGGTCTAGCTGAGATGAATGAAATTCTCTCTGATTAGGGATGAATTTTCTTTTGGATCAGATGTATAAAAGGTTTAACCTAGTAGATTGTTTTGGAAATCTCTGATATGGGCTCACTGTGAACTTTTAAAGTCTGAATAATTTAGGCATTAGCTAATAGACAATTTTGTTTGGAAAAACTCCCTAACATTTGCACTTCATGCATATGTCTAGTGAAAACTTGGAGTAAAGAGTTGTGTTTAAAAGCACTGAAAACTCTATTTAATTTTATGCTCATACATGCATTGTCGTCAGTATTCAGAAACAAGCAGCACAGAATGTTACATGAAAATGCACAGTGAGTGGCAACACAGAGATGGAGGGATTCATAGACACACTAGCATGACCACACTACTGCAGAAGTCCAACTGTGTGCATGGTATGCACATGTCTGCATAATGGCATGTTAATGAGAGCTATCATTTGTGCAGATGATAAAACCATACTTGAATCAATTCATAAATGTATAAAATTAGCATGATGCTCTGCAGCAATCAGCAATTCTGAAGGTCAGGATTTGTGTGTGTATAGGAACATCACTCGTATTGTGATAAGTAGTGCCAGGATTAGTAGAGCAGCATGTGTTAATAGTGGTTTACTATTATAACTCTGAAGTGCATTCTGTCGAAAGCCGTACCTCCTAAGTGCGAAAGTGACAATGTCGAATTCTAACATTGCTGAAAGTACATCTCAAATTCGACCTCCAAACCGGCTTTAACATGGGTCGAAATAGGGGCGAGATTTGTACTTTGACAATGTCGGGTTCGACATTGTCACCATTCGACCTTTGCCATTCGCTGTAGTGGTGTTGACAACATAAGCATCAGAATTATGACAGTAAACCATTAATAGCTGCCTACAGAGCCACTGTTTGCAGTATTGCATGTAGTCAGTCTTCATATTGCAGATGGCACTACCAGGGGCTAACATATAATCGCCTCCGTGGCATGGCCACTGTTGATCATTACCATGTAGACAGAGATAACATACGGATGTTAACATATGCCAGTCTCACATGTCATGAAGGGGGATGCACAGAATGCTTACCCCAGTAGACTTGAATGTTTGCATAGCACTAACCGTCTTTGCTACAGGAGCTTTCTAACATATTGATGATGTATACATTAGGAGTGCTGTAGTTGTCAACTTGGCAAATTCATCAGTTCTTTGATGTGATGCTACAGCATGTGGTTTCCAGAAACAACAGATAAGTAAATCATCACTATGTTGGAATTCTATTATACAGCCCATTTTTTTGAGGTCCTGTGGTTCATTGACTACAACCACATACTGCTGTCATGGCCCCACCCTGGTCCACATGACATCTGGTATATCAACCAGCGAAACTTACATTCCATTAACTGCTGGACGATATGCAGCACATAGGGTGTTGTATACAGTGTGCCCATGATTTCCACACCTGTTCTAAGCATTCTGTACTAGATTGGGAACTGTATATTCTGACTATCATGTGCAGCTGTAATTGCTTTCTGTTAAGGATTTATAGTACTGATTACTGTCTGTTTTATATTTTACATTGGCCAAGGAGATTTAAACATATGAGGCAATCTTTCTAAGGATACATGACAAGCTCTGCTGGTAGTAGATTAAAGGCATTTTATGGCCTTTTGTACTGTAATAATGGGAAAACAATGTCATACACCTACTAATCTGGTGTGTTTTTTTGCCTCAATCTAAAGGATCAGCTGTGATGCACTCTGAGATAAGGTGAAAGCCACGTAGGCCTGCAGTGGTCACTCTGCCTGCTGTGGGGACATCATGTCTCCAGGTGACTATACTCAAGTGGAAGGAGAACTGGAGGGCTTGCTGGTGGCCTCTGTGAGCATTTCTCAGAAGGGTGGTGAAAGGTCCTCTTCTGAGAGTCGTCTAGAGGTCCCACTGGATTATCCAACAACAAATGCAGCAGCTGCTGCATTGGCACCTTGGAGCATCTCTTTGGCTGAGAAAGTGCATGGCTCGCCAGCCCCATCTATTGGGCCACCACATTTGGCATCCACCCATGATGTCAGCAGTGGAAGTGACTGATATCTAGGAGGGTTAAAGGGATGGTGTCCATCTGTGATGTCAGCCATGGAGGTGACTGACATCTGTTTAGGCTACACTTTGGACCAATCAGTCAGATCTTCAGTACTCCTTCCTATCCCCTGTCAGGGATCCCATACCATATTTGTAGTCCACTTTTCCACATCCCCAGTTGTCCACTCTCTGCCAGTTTGTGTCACTCTGCTGTCTTTCTTTTGTCTTGTGTCAAACCTCCCTGTTTAGTCTTTGTCTGCATTTTATGTATGTTTATTTATCTCTGCTTCTTTCCCTATACCCTCCTTCGCCTCTATGGTTGTGTCTTACTGCTTTCCCACTCTACCTTTCTTAAAAAATGGAAAACGAGCACCTGGGCCACAAAAATATGCCCTTCTTCCCTTCTACCATCTACCTTCTCTTTATGTTTCCCCCTTGTATGTTCTTCTGCTTGCTTTTCCACATATCTGACTTTACTATCTATGCCTCCCTTCCCCCCCCCCTTGAAAGATGGCATGACTTGGCACATTGCTGTGGTCATCTTCCATGGTCTGTTCTCAGTGCCTGTGTTGCAGCTATGAGCAGCTTCATTCCACATATAAATGTGCATAGTGACAGACATGACACCTCCTTTTTAAGGCTTTTACTTTGGTTACATAATTACTCATAGTGCAGCCACTCTAGTAGTGTAATTATTGTCATTATCATGGCAGTGATGTTTTACTGTGCAGTCCTTTTCCCTGGTACTATGCTGGATTTTATGCACACCAAATCAGCATCTAGGCATGTCTTGCTTTGTCTTCAGTGCAATTTAGAGCAGAGCAGTGCTTGTTGATAGAAATCTTTCTGAATACAACTGCATCTCACATACTCAGTCAACTACAGGTTACTGAGAGGTGATCTATGCCTGGCATATAAGGCATCCTCATATCCAGCTGTAATGGACCTTTTGCACATCTGTAAAATGAACAGCATCAGAAACACTAGATCTAAGGTTTAAAACTTTGTTTGCAATGTAAATAGAACATGCTGGCAAGACAGATATGTGCCTCAAAGGATCCCCATGCTCTGGATTAGGCTCCTCGTCAACATGAAGCTGAGTCCATCCGTACCGCTGTTCAAACACAACTGTGCCATTGGATGAGAAACTGAAAATTTACTCCTAGTCTGGCCCCATGTTTCTGATGGGCAACAGGGGCTGACAGTAAATATTCCCTAACTAACATACCCCCACTAAATCTTTAGCAACCTCCTAACTAACATACTCCACCAAACAGATGCTGATGTCACCTGGGGACACAATTGGTATGGGTCGTGTAACTAGGCTTATAAAGGCCCTGGTGTTTGTTAGCCTAGTATATACCTATGAACATGCAAATACAGCATTTTCGTATATTTGCTCACAGAGCATTACATAGCCCTCTTACCACTTTGAGGACATTATTGAAAATGAGCTTTTGCACAGTTAAATGTTTCCTTATTTATTTTACAAGAATGCAGTGAATAAAATCAATAGCTTTAAATCAAACAGAAGTAACTTATGCATTTTGTTTCACTGTCTCTCCCTGTTTCTCTCTTTCTTTATCTCTATCTCTATCATGAGTCACAGGTGACTCCTAGGGTGACCCAGCTGACCACCAGTGCTACTTGCAGTGTTTATAAGGCAAAGGGGAAAATGGAAGTAGGTTATAAGGTCTTTATTCCATATCACAGGCATACAAGCTCACACCTACAGTCAATTTAGAGTCCCCATTCCACCTACTCTACGATTTTAGAGTGTGGGAGGAAAATGGAGAACCCAGAAAAAGTCCATGTGAACTCAGAGGATATGCAGACTCCAGACAGAAAGCACCTCAGCAGAGAACTGCATCAGATAACATCTTGCTGTGATTATGCATAACGCTGGTATGCAAATGTATAAAACACAGAATAAGGCTCTCTAAGCTACTCTGAAGACTGTCATTGTAGTGATGGTCTTGGGCTACTCCCTTTAAACACTGACAATAACGGTTAGTTGGAAAACAGATGCTGCTGAGTACAGTTCATTTTATGTTAAGGTTATAAGCATAAATAGCATGTACAAAACCAAAATAACAAAGTAGCATTTAGTCTATTGTAAGATACAAATGAGGAAGCAGATAATATCCTGTAAATGGGTAGCAGTGATGTCAGAAATCAGAAACACTGTACACTTGAAGGAAATTTAAAAAAAAGTGATTGCTGTGAGTCTTGTCTTTGCATTAACAGTAGTGAATGTGTACCCTGTGAGTGTGGGAGTGTCATATGACACTAACCAGTATTGCATTTGTTTCCTTTACCTCAAACATATTACAGTGAAGTTTTAAAGAACATTTCTTACAAGAACAGGTACGCTCTGTGTTGCAACAACCTTGTGCTGGGCAGCCAGTCCTTTAAAAGGGAAGTAGAATCAGCTGATCAGTTGTACTAAGGTTGATTCGCTGCATGAAAAATTTACGACTGTTCCAAACTACAGATGTTTTTTGAGTCTTTGTGGCATTTTAAAAATGCCTAAATTACACAACATTCAAAATCAGCACATTGCATGATGCAGAGTTGTGCAAAGAGGAGGTGTTCCTGCAGCCTAATGGCAGAGTTAGATTGCCATCTGTAACACAGCAGTCTAGGTTTACAAATGCCACTGAGGGGAAGAATGACTACCCAGTGGTCACTGTGTCTTCCGCTGCATTATAATGTGTTACCAGTATTGTGCACTGGCACCTCATCAGTGATTAAGGCTTTGCACGATCACCTAAGATTTGAATGCATGTGATTACACTGGAGAAAGCCACCATCATTTTCACATTCTGCTCCTCAAATACACAGAGAACTAGAGAAATGTATCCGAATTTTGCCCCAACAGGCTGCACAGCTGCCTCCCACAGCCCTGCACTATCGCAAAGATCTCAGGTATACACCCCAACAATATTAATGTGGTTGTCAGTAGTTTTTTGCCAGAAGGTAAGCCTTCATCCCATAGATCAGGGAGTTCCTGTCTACATGGGAAATTGAGACATTTTTTTACAGGGACACAGAAGAATCTCATTGGATTTCCTGGTAGTGGACTGGATGAACATGGTAGTGGGATTGTATATATGTGGGTCCTTGTTTACAAACACACTGCCAGCCTCAAACGGCACTTTTACATTAGTACAAAAAAAGGAGAAGTAGCTCTCCAAACACTGTTTTACTTTGTTTTATGTGTTTGTAAAGTACAGCACAGCTACACTGGAATAATCACTTCCTGGTACTGACTCTACAGTAGATATACAGAGTGTACACACCCCTGTTAAAATGCCAGGTTTTTGTGATATAAAAAAAAACGAGACCACAATAAATAATTTCAAAACTTTTTCTACCTTTACTGTGACCTATAACCTGCACAATTCAGTTGAAAAACAAACATCTGTTAGGGGAAAATATATAAAAAAATACAAAAACGTACAATAAGCTGGTTGCATAAGTGTGCACACCCTTAAACTAATACTTTGCTGAAGTACCTTTTGATTTAATTACAACATTCAGTCTTCTTGGGTAAGAGTCTATCAGCATGGCACATCTTGACTTGGCAATATTTGCCCACTCTTCCTTGCAAAAGTGCTCCAAATCTGTCAGATTGCGAGGGCATCTCTTGTGCACAGCCCTCTTCAGGTTACCCCACAGATTTTCCATTGGATTTAGGTCTGGGCTCTGTCTGGGCCATTCCAAAACTTTAATTTTCTTCTGGTGAAGCCATTCTTTTGTTGATTTGGATGTATGCTCGGGGGGTCATTGCCATGTTAAAAGGTGAAATTCCTCTTTATCTTTAGCTTTCTAGCAGATGACTGAAGGTTTTGGGCCAAAAGTGACTGGTATGTGGAACTGTTCATAGTTCTGTCCACCTTGATTAAAGCCCCAGTTCCAGCTGAAGAAAAATAACCCCAAAAACCCCAAAGCATGATACTGCCACCACCATGCTTCACCATGGGCATGGTGCTCTTTTGGTGATGAGAAGTATTTTTGCGCTAAACGTACCTTTTGGAATTGAGGCCAAAAAGTTCAACCTTGGTCTCATCAGACCATAACACATTTTCCCACATGCTTTTGGGAAACTTGATGTATATTTTTGTAAATTTGAGCTGGGCCTGGATGTTTTTCTGTGTAAGAAAAGGCTTCTGTCTTGCAACCTTACCCCCACAGTCCAGACATATGGAAAATATGGGAGATTGTTGTCACATGTAGTAAACAACCAGTACTTGCCAAAAATTCCTGCAGCCCCTTCAGTGTTGATGAAGGTCTCTTGGCAGCCTTCCTGGTCAGTTTTCATCTCTTTTCATCAATTTTGGAGGGGCGTCCAGTTCTTTGCAACATCACTGTTGTCTCATATTTTATCCCCTTTTTGATGACTGTCTTCACTGTGTTTCATGGTATATCCAATGCTGTGGAAACATTTTTGTACCCTTCTCCTGACTGATACCTTTCAACAATTAGTCCCTTTGATGCTTTGTAAGCTCTCTGCGAACTATGACTTTTGCTGTAGCAGACAACTAAGTAAATGTCAGGAAAATCCTACTAGGACAGCTGAACTTTATTTGAGGTTAATTGATGGCAGGTGTGTACCCAAGAAGACTGAATGGTGTAATTAAAGCAAAAGGTGCTTCAACAAAGTATTAGTTTAAGGGTGTGCACACTTATGCAACCAGCTTATTGTACATTTTTTATTTTTTATATTTTTTCCCCTAACAGATTTGTTTTTCAATTGAATTGTGCAGATTATAGGTCACATTAAAGGTGGGAAAAGTTTTGAAATGATTTATTGTGATCTCATTTTTTTATATCACAAAAACTTGGCATTTTAATGGGGTGTGTACACTTTTTATATCCACTGTATATTGTAGAAATCACAGAAACCATTACAATGGGTTTAGTTCTGGAAGCTTCTCACTTACACTGTAAACACCAAGATGAGCTAAAGGGTTGAAAGAAGCTGAATTAAGCAGATGGCACATTAAAGTCAGGTATTCAGTGCTGTATTTCTGAAAAATTCCCATTGTACACATAGGCGCCTCTAGAATGTACTGCATTACTGCCTGATAATCTAACTACTGCTTCATGAAATGTTTCAAGTTTACTTGTGAAATAGCATGATCAGTAGGCTACTGTCCTGAGTTCAAATAACAGGTCTGGTACCAGTGGAACTGAGGGGTGGGCATAATCCATTATTGTTTTCTGAAGAAAGGGTGGTGTATTTCTTCCTGCCTGGCATATAGCCCTTAATGGAGGATTGTAGCACTGGCAGCACATGGAAGGATGTATGCATGAAATGCAGTGATGTTAATGGATGCTGTATGTGGTGGTAAGCTTCAAGGATAAGCCTAAGGAAGGGAATAGCCTCCCTCCTATCAAGACACCATACCTCTGTACAAAATGGCGTGCACGTTGAAGGATGTGCACAAACTGCAATGATGTTAATGAATGCCATATTTGGTGATAAGGTTCAAAGGTAGGCCAGGGGAAGGGGAACAACCTCTCCTCTATACCTCTGTAAACTGTGTGCACATAAAAGAATATGTGCATGAACTACAATGAAGTCATTGGATGCCATACATAGTAGCTAGGGTTAAGGATTGGCACAGTGAAGAGAACAGCTTTCCCTAGCATCAGGATGGCACCGTACCTGGATGCATCTTTCTCTTCTGCATCATGGTTTTGGAATTATGAAAAGTGTTTTTGCAGAATGGCAAGCTCCTGCACCCCACTCACTTAACTGTTGTAACTCTACAGTTGCACAGATGTGGAGAGAAAGAGAAAGACCACACACAACAACACTGCTGGCAAATAAATAGAAATTGCACTGGTAGTGATTCTTACTGCAAACACTAACCACCCTGTTGAATGTTGGCGAGTTAGAATCAATGAATTGAAACCTCATGCACTTAAGACTATGACAAGTAAGGTTATGAAATCTGTGAAATGTACATATCTCCTATGACAAGTAAGGTAATGAAATGCACATCTCAGACAAAGGTGTGCAATTTGATCCTGAATACACACAACTGTGATTAAAACCATTAGTCATACAAACATAATGTGCCAGATTCCAAAAGACTTGCTCTCAATGAAGGGGAACCACACCACTTACACTGAGAGGAGTATTTTGGAATCTGGCCCACAGTGTAAGTCTGTTTATAGCTAGGCCTTACACTGAAGCAAGCCCAATACACTTGAGAACAAGTCTTCTGGAATCAGGGCTGACTTACACTGATGGCATCTCTTTTGGAATCTGGGCCCATGTTTTATGTGAGAGCAAGCCCTCCACACTTTTTTCACATGGGGTCGGGGTGTCACTTCAACAGTGACAATCATCTCGAGCCAAGGTTTACGCTACCGGGTGGCTAGCCCTGCCCTGCCATGGTACGCCATCCATACCACACACTTGCATCTACGGCCAATTTAGAGTGTCCAATCCACCTACTGCATGTCTTTGACTGTGGGAGAAAAACGAAGCAACCAGAAGAAACTGACATGAATGCAGGGAGGACATGTAGACTCCACACAGAAGACACCCTGGCCAAGAATCGAACCAGAGAACCTCTTGCTGTGAGGCGACAACACTAACTGCTGCACCAAAAAATCCCTTTGTCCCAAAATCTGAAATTCTGAGTATTGGGAGAAACTAGTTATGCATTGTAAGTTAAGGCAGGATTCATGAACATTGCACCTCATGGAACAGAGCTGGTAAGCAATAGAATCTGCCAAATCTATGTGATTCATAAAGAATGCAGCATAGTGGGGTAAAACCTTGTATGCTACCTTATCTCATTATGTGGCCCCAGTGATTGATGCACACAACACACATGCAGTGACCCCCTACTAGGCATGTGTGTGATTCAGAGACTATACCAACCATGCACTGACTGATACCAACCATGCACTGACTGATCTCAACCATTTAAGTTAGGGGCCAGAACTGCATGCCTGTAGACATCCTGAATAGGAATGTCTGAGTGGAAGTCAGAGGAGCATGGGCAAATTTTTTTTTTTTTTTTTTGCAGGAATAGGCCCTATTTTTTTTATAAAGAATAGAAGGAAAGGTAAGGCTAGCATAAGAGAAGGAGAAGGACATCACAACAGGTGTACAGACATTTCAAATATCACAACACAAGTCAAACAAAAGTTGGAAAAAACACTAAGGACAGGTAAGTTACACAGACAGCACACTGTACAACACAGGCAATGGAAAGGTGTCAAACAGGGTGGGGATACATATCAGCCATGGTGAAATGCAGAAAAACATATCTAACTATACACTATGACATTGCAACATGTTGCAAATGTGTGGAAGTCATACCTGGATGTGTATGACCAATGGTAGATGTGTATTGGAGGGTAAAAAATTGGAATCACAGTCCAAATTGGATAAATAAACATATATCCAAATAGTTCATGTGTAAGCCAAGCAACATCACAGACGAGCAGAGGACAGAATCAAACCTACAACCATGCATATGAAAGGCAACTAACCAAGCACAGTGCCAAACAGAAGTACTGCAGAAAAGCAACAAAATGGCTGCTACATACACAAGTAGGTGTACACAATCCATGCAAACGTGTAAGGGAATCTGTATATGTTACACACAAATGCTGTGTCAAATGTAACACACAGGTGTAGATGCGTATGTATGACTGTCAGTGGCATAAATGGAGCATACATAAAATCAAGGTCAATACACATACACAGACCAATGACATGTAAGAATATTTACAAAAAAATATAACACTGCAGCTTAATAAATATAGCAGGTTGTGCACATGGATGCTAACAAAGTGCACCGGTTAACACACAAGTGTAATGAGAACAAGGATGTATTGCAAGCAGTAGCCAGTGACTTGTGTGCAGATGTCCTGCATCATAAAATGACCATACATTTCATACATGTTAACCGTGTCAAAACTAATACATGGCAATGGTCAATAATTGCAACAAAGGCAAACATATCTGCAAAATATAACAGGGAAATATATAGGTGGGAAGGGAAATGGACAACCTGGGCCCATATCGGGGTAAAGCAGGACAAGGTAAGTTGACACACTGCAAATTCATGTGTACAACACACAGGGTGCTGTAGAAGACAAACTAGAATACATTTAACCACATGGAAAATGTATGTCACTTGGGCAAAATGGTTGCTGATGTCCATATGACTGGCCATGTATAACACACACATATACAGTAATGTGCAGTCAAGTAACATCAACATGCATAGACAAGCAAGCTAAGAATTTCAAGTACATACACATATACTGTCATACAAATGTCAAAAAACAAATGCAGGTTTATGTCACCCACCCTGCCCATTACTGAACAGAGGACACTCCTGTGAGCATCATTACAGCACATAATCAGTAAGTCAGTGAATGCTCACACATCAAAGGTATAATGGTGTGTCAGTATGGATCCTACTATGTGCAATACATGTACAATAAGTTAATGCATACAACTATTGATGGAAAGTGTGAAATTATATGAATAAGTAATGGTTGTGGAAACTTAAGATACAGCAAACACAGCATAATGTACTGTAAAAGAATAAATAATCTTTATCCCTGTCTACAGATTACTGATACATTGCTGTTTGATGCATTCAGAAAATGAGAACTGCATATATGATCCCACATGTCATCAGTATTGCCAGCCCATGGCGCATACCAGATCATGCCAGTCGGGCAACTGTCATCCAAAACACATGGGGAATGACATGTCCTTCTGTTGCACATACATGATATGGTAATACACAATTCCAAGCCATAAAAACAGTGGTAGTGATGAATTATGGACAACATATGTTGTCTATCATTTGCCCCAGTAAAAAAAAAAAAACATTTACAGGCTACGTCTTGCAGCACTAACTGCAGGTTAACTACCACAATGTATGCACAGCTGAATGTGGGAAGAAAGTAGAATGTCTTAATTTGTGTCATGCATACATTGAAACAGAGACAAATATAACAATAACACACAAGCATGACTGATGCATGGTATGCACACACGCACAAGAGTGCATATACAGTCCAATCAATTACATGGGAATCAACATGACAGCATAACACAAGTGGAGTACACAGACAAAAATTATGGACCAGAGGGACCAGGCTGAGACTCATGAATTACATCATCAACTATATCCCTGAATGAGTCGTGCATGGCCCGTGCATATCTTGAAACAATATCCCCATAATGTCCCTCATCTGGGTTCATAAGTTAGTACTAGGCTAACTGCCCTTATGGGCCATTTTAAGCCTAGCCAATTACCCCATGTCAGACCATGTGTTCAGAGCATATTGGTCATTACTTCCTGGACCTCCTCCCAATAACTATCAGAATTCTGGTCTTATCATTGTCTCCTCCGGGCTTCATTCATGATGGCTCAGGCAGGGGCAGATCCAGCTTCCTCCTCCTCATCATCGCAAGACTCTAGTAGTGGCCTGGCTTGTGCTGTTCATCATCATCTGAGAGGAGAACCTCCATAGGTCTCATGTTCTATCAAGATTAATTACAAAACAAAGAAAAGGAAAGGAAAGCAAATGTCTATTAGTGTCGTAAAAATGTATGAATGTTCAAATCTAGACATTGTAGTGTCTGCATGTAATGATTTATATAAAAAAAAACGCCAAGTGCCATTGTTAAAATGAGGAGAAAGTGATATGACAATACTGTGGACAATAGACAAGCTATATAACAAACATCAGAGTCAGGCAGCACGATAATTGGCTGAAAACACATCAATAACAAATTTGTTATATGTTCATTCACCACAGCGTCTGACATATGACAATGTAATATATGTTGTACTAACAGTATAGTACTGTATGTGTACAAATCTATGCATTATCTACCTAAAATTAGTAGCAATCAGTCACCTGCAAAATGCAAACATAGTGTATCTGCACAAGTGTCAGTAAACCTAGGCTTTAACTGTATTATAATAAAGTCACCTACGGTGCTGTACTAAATTGAAGGACATGCTACACAATCTGCAAATAGCAGTGCAAACACTGATGCTGCAAAAATCCATTCAGTCTATGAATAAAAGGGCTACCCACAGTCACACATACAAATCTGTCAAACCAGTTATAAGTAACAATGAAAGCACTAAAACCTGTATGCAAATCTTCTAACACAAAAAATGTGTGACAGATATACCAACCTAACTCTTATTTAGGTTGTAGTTGTACAATTTAAAAACTGTGCGCTGAAACAATGGCTTTATCCTACATGGTGCTACATTAGTTTTGGATTTAAATCAGTTTTAAACACAAGTATAGTGCGGTAATCTCACTTACTTTACTGATTTGACACAGCCTTTCTGTGTTGCAGGAAAGCCTTCTAGCTTATCAGTGGGAGTGGTAAGCACTAGGTAGCCTGTCTACCATGAGAGGAGAGGTTCTTGGCCCAGAAATTGTAGTTTATTGACCATTTGGACAGTGTCCGTCTCTTTCAACTTTCTGGTTTAAAAGACCACATCTGCACTTGTTTCCCATCTTTCCTGTATCTAACCTACTGGGTAGCACTATAAAGCCTTAAACTGATACAAGTCTTCTAGCTTAGGAGAGAGACTTTGGAGTGATTAAGTATCAGTTTTCTGTACTTTCTTGCTGTACTTAACTGTTTTCCGCCTAAACGCAGATTTTCCAGCATTTATTGTGATTTAAAAACTTGTTTTTTTCACATATTGTACTTATTTGACTGCCTGCACTTTTAAAAAGTTGTTTTTTGTTTAATTTGTTTAACTGTTGTAGGCTACACACTAAAGTGCGATAGCCTTTTCTGATTGTTTGTAGTCGTTTAAAGCTGTTTTAAGTGTATTTTTTACTGTTTTTGCCTTATCTGTAAAAAAAAAAAAAATTCCTTATTTCCCACCTTTCTAAGCTAGTATAGTCCAGTTTTCAGGCTAGTGCTGAATTCAGGGCTGTGATACTAGTTTCTGAGTTGCCCATACCTTACTTGGATAGTAGGAAGTTTCTCTGTTCACTTGTGAGAGAGGGGAGCTTTGAGCAACCTGTCTGTCCCTGGAAGAGTGGTTCCAGCACAAAAGTTAGTAGTTTATTGGCCATTTTTGGCTAATTTCTCTTTCATTTCCCTACTATAAAAACCACGTTTGCACGGTTTTGCGCACTGGGCAGTGACAGTTAGCTACGGTTAAATTATTCCCGGCTCCACTAAGTCTCCTCTTCAGTTTTTCCCTTGAAACTAGTGTAACTCTCAACTCAAATTGCATCTTACAGCCCAGCACTTGCTCAGACCTAATAGCAAGCACTAATATACTCTGACACTGATTGCCCAGCAGGGCAAGGCTCTTTATTCACCCCCCCACCAACCAAGCGACTAAGCAGCTCACCCTACTATTCAGGCATGACCAAAGGGCAACTTCAGGTGCACTCTCCAGTCCAGCTGGTGAATCTGGGCATCCTGAGGCAATGTTACAACTGCCTCATATACATAGACAACCCTCTCCTCCTACCACAAAACATTAACATATGCGAGAGATGCAATTATACAGCCAAACTGGAAGCTAAGCTGTCTCCACCCAAGACTGGAACAGACAGTCAAGAGGAGAAGGTTAACACTTACACAACAACTCCAGCCACAACAGACCTACTAAAACAGCACTGGCAAACATACACATAAATACACAAAGTCATACTTGGAGGCTCTAAATAAAAACCCGCAAAATCATCAGAGACCTCCAAAGCAGATACCCAAACAACCTGCACTTCCCATCACAAACAAGACAACACATAAAACACAAAATCAGTGTGCCGCACAATCACAGCCCTTAAGGCGAAATAACATACCTAAAACACTAGTAATAGGTGACTCTATAGTCCGGCACACTGACGTCTCACTCACTAGGCTGGACAAGCAGAAGGTTAGCTGCCTGTCAGGAGCCAGAATCCGCCACATAATGCAAGCACTCAGGTCACTCCAGAACAAGTACAAATATGACTCTGTCATTGTTCATGTTGGTGTGAATGACCTGAGGCGTACCTCCCTGGACTACATGAAAAGAGACATGGAAGAGCTCTCTGATCATGTAGCCCAGGCTGGTATGACCCTGACCCTGAGTAGCATCCTGCCCTCACCAAGAATGATACCTCAGTATAAAGAAAAATGATCAATTTCAACAATTGGCTAAGCTTCTGGTGTCATTCAAAGGGGATCCAGTGTCTGTCAGCTTGGGACGACATGCTCGACAAGCTGCGTTGCTTCGCAAGAGACGGCTTGCACCTGTCACCCCTCGGCTTTCGAATACTGGCCAAGGCTCTTGCTGACCCCATAGTGCCTTTTTTAGGCAAGGCTCAAAAGTTGAACCCACCTCCGTAAACAGCACAATTAACAAAAAACTGAGAGTTATGCTACTCAACGCCAGGAGTTTAAATCTCAAAATACAAGTGCTCGAAGCACTCCTCAGTATGGAGAACGTCGACATCTGTGCAGTAACTGAAACTTGGTTCAAGACTCCAGAGAGCACCCCAGCACTACCGGGCTACAACTCATACCACACATTTCGGCCACAGAACACGGACTGAAACACAAAAGGAGGGGGTGTATCCATATTCCTCAAGGATACCTACACCTCCAGGTTAGTGGCACAGCATGATACCTCTGAGATCATCCATGTGCAACTAACATCGGGCAAATCTGCAATGCAAATTGTGGCCTGCTACAGATCACCCTCCATGACCCAGGACCACCACTCCACCTTTCTGGAGACACTGGAAAACATGAAGGTCCTACCAAACACTGATATTGGGCGATTTCAATTACCCTACCATTCACTGGGAAAACTACTCAAATTCCCAGGCCCAGCGCTTCCTGGAATTCATCAACTCAAATGCCTGGATCAGCTGGTAAACTCCCCTACCAGAGGTGAAAACATATTGGACCTGGTCATCATCAACATGGGTGACAGGTGTTCCACACCGGAGGTCAACCCGAAACTGGTTAGATCAGACCATAAACTAATCACTCTGGATGTCCACACCCCACCACCACCCCCAACTAAGGAAACCACAGTAAAAAAATTTCCAAAACAAACTTCAACTTACTTAAGACAGAGGTGGTAAGTTTCACAGCCCCCGTGCTAAAGGATAACGCTGCCCAAGATGCAGAAACCTTTACAAATGCACTCTATGAGCACCTACAAGGATGCATGGATCGAGCCATCCCTAGCAAAACCAAGACTCACTCCTCTCAGAGAAGGAAACCAGTTTGGTGGACCCCTGCAATAAACAGGCTATACAATAGAAGGAGGAAACTAGTTCAGAAAAAAAGCAAATTTCAAGAAGGAAAGACATCCCTGATCAGTATCAGTAAGAAACTGAGGTCCCTCATGAAATCATCCAAGGCTAACTTCGAAAGAAAAATAGCCAAGGATTCAAAAGATAACCATAAAGCCTTCTTTAGCTATGTTAAGAATCTAAGTGGCAACTCACAGATATGCAATGAACTAGTGCAAAACAGCACAAAATATACTGAACCTACTGTTATTGTCAACATCCTGGCCGATAGATTCAGTGCAAACTTCACCCCCCTCTCACCTCCAAAGGGCCCACAACAATACCGAAAAAGTGTAGTGTCCCAAAAATCACAGATGAAAACAGCCCTTTCAAAAGCCAAAAACACAGCATCAATGGGACCAGATGGTGTCCAAGGCTGCGTCTTGCACGAACTACAGAACGAACTAACCCCCCACCTAAACACGCTGTTCAACCTCAGCCTCTCCACAGGCTACGTGCCCACAGAATGGTGCACAGCAATGGTTATTCCTCTCCACAAAGGAGGGGCCACAACAGACCCTGGTAACTATCTCCCCATAAGCCTGACTAGCCTGGTCTTCAAGGCTATGGCGTGCATCACCATGGAACTCATTAACAAAGACATTGCGAACCTCCAAACACTTGACCCCGACCCAGTTTGGCTTTGTTAAGGGCAGATCATATCTACTAAACCTGGTGGACTTCTTTGAGACAGTCACCAAGGCCATAGACGAGGGAAAGATGGATCACACAGCCTACCTTGACCTCGCCAAGGCTTTCAACACCATTCCCCACTCAGGTATTACAGAAAAACTCACCAGCCTGAACATAAACTGCTACGTCACGAGATGGGTTGCCAACTGGCTTACAGACAGAACTCACACGGTAAGAATAGCAGGCTCCAGGTCCGACTCTAAACCAGTCACAAGTGGTGTCCCGCAAGGCTCGGTCCTGGGACCCCTACTGTTCGGCATATACTTCTCAGAATTACAGGCAAACACAGGAGGACTATGGCTAACCAAGTTCACCGATGACTGCAAACTGGGAGCCATAGTTGACTCTCCGGCTGACACGGAACCCCTCCAAAAGGGCCTTACTGAGACGGACACCTGGTGTCAAAGTCATGGCCTCAAGCTAAATGCCAAAAAATGCATAGTCATCCGGTTTGGGAAAAACAAAACACCCACGAATTACCACATAGGTGGTAGCCCCCTTAATACAGAAGAGGTAATGAGAGAGCTGGGGACCCAGGTAGATAGTAGTCTCTCCTTTGACAATCATATTGCCAAAGTAGTTAGGAAATCCTTCTATGTGGCCCATCTAATTACTAAAGGGTTCGCATCTAGAAATAAAGAGGTTGAAGTGCCCCTCTACTCGTCACTCATTAGACCCATCATAGAGTACAATGCCCCATTTGGGATGTACCTCACAAGACACTTCCAACAGCTGGAAAGACCACAAAAGTACCTCACCAAGAGGATTACTGGTCTCAAACATATGTCCTATGCAGCCTGACTGAAAAAACTCCGGCTATACTCAGTGGCATATCGCTTACTCAGAGGTTATCTCTGTCTGACTTACAAAGCCATGTCCAACTCAGAATTGATGGACATGCTCCACCTAAATAAATCCAAGTCACTGCAAGCCACGTGCTCTAGTGAGCTAAACCTCGCCACAACAATAAATAAAACATGCTGGAGGGATAAATTCCTGTCACAGAGACTCCCCATGCTTTGGAACAAAATTCCAAGCTACATTAGGCAGATCCCTTCACTAACACTCTTCAAGAGAAACCTTGACGAGTGGATGGGTAACAGAAAATGCACCCCTGGGATCACTTCATTGGCTCTGCTTGACAGAGGATCAGTTAATTAATCAATGGGGCGGCGAAAGCCAACACACTCTGGCTAGTCTTATAAATGCCCTTGGGCAGATAGTCTAGTACCTACCTATGATTCATGATGGGTGTTCCTGCATTCTAATCAATATACATATAACTGTGAAAAATACACACCTGTAGACAGGATCAGATGCATTCATTTTATAAAATAGAAAAAGTAATCAACATACCTCTCTCTCTGCTTTTCTTCAAGCCTGTTCATCTGCTCGATACATTTTATAAAACAGAAAAAGTAATCAACATACCCCTCTCTCTGCTGTTCTTCAAGCTTGTGCATCCACTTGATACACAGAGATAACAAATGATATACATTGCTCAGAACAGTTCCTTAACAATTTATTCATGAAGAATGTAAGATACTAACCATACACATATTTCTTTGTTATATCCAGGTTTTAACATCTTTGAACACATGAGATTCAAACCTGCAACTACATTGTACATCCAGACTCTAAAATTGTGAGTTACCTGCCTAGCTAAAGCACCTCGACTAAAAACACTTGTTTTAATTGCAGTGAAAAGACTTGGTTTTATGACATTATCAGGATGGAGAATGGTCTACTAATATGGATCCTGGATTAGGACTTGAAAGTATGAACGTGTGCTGGTCATACAGGTAAAGAGTTTGAAAAACTTCAAGTCAGCTCTGTGTTCAGAAACATTAACAGTAATGGAAATCATCCATTCCTCAGACATTAGGATAGTGTCATGCATCATAGAGCTTCTGTGAACAGAACCATACAAGTTGCTGTACATAACAGTAAGGTATGTGTGAGGATCATGATATTCCTTGGCAAAGTTCACATCACTAAGCAAATACATACATCTTCCCAGTTCTGCTTTCAACTGTTAGTCTGCCCATCCCACTCCCTCAAAAGATGAGGATGATGGTGTTCTTGAACTGCATGTAATATTTAATGATAAAACTGAACTTGATAGTACAAAGTATGTAACATTAACAAAAGTATTGGTAAGATATGTAACAGTCTGTAGCAAGCTTTACTGACCATGTTGTTAAGAAGCTGATGTTAACGTACCATCACGGATTATGAATACATTCTTAGGAATTCGAGGAATAACAGAGTTCTTCACAACTGTACTCAAAATATACAATACTATCCACAAGTGGAATATACTTCTCTAAAGAAATGCTATGGGTGAATTAAACCAAGATAACAGTTTTAGATATATCTCCTCTATGTGGACTATTGTGGGAAGAAATATCCAGGGAATTATGGCTAGGCTTATGTAGGCCCTAGGGCCGATAGCCTAGTACCAACCTATGAACCCACAACATGTCAAAATGTAGGCATGTTGGCCTGTTTTTTTTACAAGCCAACAGCCAGTGCATGTTTTTCTTAAAAAAATAAAAAGACAGGTACTGCTCTACAAAAATCGGTTGTTAGAAAGATGATATTAGAACATTACAGATTATGGGCATATTCACAGGAATTCAACAAATAACTGAGTTATTTGCAGTTGTGCTCAAAATGTATCATAATATCAATAATTTGAATATGCTTCTCCAAAGAAATGCTATGGGTGAAGTACACTAAGACAACAATTACAGATATGTTTCCCCATGTGGATTAGAACCGACAGCATGCCAAAATGTTAACATGTTGGCCTGTTTCTTTACAAGCAGAGCTAACAGCCAGCACATCCTGGTATTAAACAGGTTCTGATCTACAATCCTTGTTGTTAGGAAGCTGATATTAGCAGAACATTACAGATTACGAGCGTATACATAGAAATTCGATGACTAGCTTAGTTAATCGTAACCACACATGAAATAAACATTAATATCAATTACTGGAATGTGCTTCTCCAAAAAAATGGGTGAAGTAAACCAAGATAACAAATAGCAGGGGTTTCACTTCAGCAATCAGGTACTGCAAGTGTTTATTTGCATTTCTGTGGAGAACAGATGAATATGGAAATTGCAAATAATTATTGGACATTTTATTGTAAAGAAATAACAGCTATCAACACATACATTATAACATATGTGTAAGCAGTCGGGCAGGCATTCTTTTTTGTCTTAAATAAACATGACTGTTTACTTTATTAGGAGGAATGAATTCAAGAAGTTGTATATCACCTTTCATTCCAACATATAACAGTGCAATAGGCAATACTGTGGTACTATAACAGAAAATGATAAAGTGTGCAGTCATCAGTGAATTAGGCATTAGTGATGCATGAGGACAGTGGCTATGTGAAATGATGTTGTAAAACATAAGTACATCTATAAAGGTCATAAATATTCTTTGTGTTTCACTGTTGCAATCATTACATTTGGGTAATCTGCTGGCAGGTTGCCCTCAGTCGGCCTGAATTCCAAAGACTTGGGTCCTGCATCAGTTGCTGTCTTCTCTTCCATTATGTCAGGTCATCAGGGGTATAAAACATGCAACCAATATAATTATGGATATTATAAACATTTTTAAATAAATTAACAACATGGGAATCAAATCCACATTTATAAGGACAGTAGTTACCACGTTCAAGTAATTATCCCCATGAGCTAACTGTCACAACAGCTACCAAATGGTTATATAAAACCATCTATCTGATAGATATGGGGCAGATATAGCTCTAAATCCTACAGGACTACTCGGGTATGTGTAGAATAGTGACACTACTGTAGGCATCTACAGGCTGCCTCCACACCTTGGTGCGCTGCCTTTGAAGCTCCTCCATGTCTCTCCAATGCAGGTCATCACAATGGTGGCAAACCTGCACTCCATTGCAGTAGATCCCTTTCTGTCTTTGGTACTCCCTTGCAATCCAGTTCCATACATCTGTCATGGCAAAGTTCCTGGGTTTGGCTCTCATTCACTGTTCCAATCAGCGTACACAGTCAACATCTGGGTCTTCTCCTCATGGGTCCAGTTGGGCACATGGACACAACACAGACTCCTTGAAGTAGCCATCATGATCCACAAATGGAAAAATGTCTGAAAAATACAAACACAGAGAAATGCTTTCTGAGGTGCCACTCAGTTTGCAGTTAGCAATGGTCTCTGTAAATGTATCAAAATCAATATTAGAAAGTGGATCTGATGTCCAGATCACTGGCAGATAATGACCACATGCCACACATGGTACTGTTTATAAATACCTATTGGATATTTACGCAGCAGTATATCTACGTGTTACAATGCATTAATCCAGTTTATGTGGAGATGCACAAATGAGATTCCAAAAACTTGAATTTTGGTGAAACTTATTAATGTATTGTGCAAATGGTTCTTAAAGGTGGGTGCACAATAGGTGCATTTTGATTCTGTGATTTGGAGTAAGAGGTACATTGGAAGTTGGTAACATTTTTGGTTTGGTGATTAAATCTGTTCAAATTTCCTAAGGTACCTGTTTAATTTTTATTCAAAATGTTATCTTTAACAGAAGTCGTTCTAAGTTAATGGAGTGATGCTTGTTTTAAATTTATCCATACAAGTGTTTCTATTTTAAATAATTGTTTTCCGCAGTTGTACAGACAAATTTACATTGCAAATGTTATCAGTATATAAAGGCAGATTTATGGATCATCCACAATTCTTTCTGGTAATTCCTTGCACTCTGTGGTGTAACTATGGAAACCTACAGATTCCAACAAGATCAATATGTATTATGTCATGTTGACATTACGGATATTTCTTAATTCATGTTTCCTAACTTCCATCCATCCTCAACCCCTTTTTCCCATTTTACATATGGGGTTGGGGTGTCACTACTGCAGTGACAATCATCTCGAGACAACCATTGGGTGGCTATCCCTGCTGCTGTAGTTCATTCATACAACTCACTCGCACATACACTCTTACCTACAGCCAATT
The DNA here is from genome assembly GCF_019279795.1 of Protopterus annectens. Lineage (NCBI taxonomy): Eukaryota > Metazoa > Chordata > Ceratodontiformes > Protopteridae > Protopterus > Protopterus annectens. The sequence goes on from NC_056746.1 coordinate 576,110,846, forward strand.
TAGAGTGACCCAATCCACCTACTGCATGTCTTTGGAATGGGGAAGGAAAAGTACAGTTTTGTACCTACCATAAATGTAGATGTCCGAGAGGAATGCATCTGCAGTCCTTACAAATGGGTTGTCCTGTCGTCAGGCAGCCCTTCGGTCGGCCGGATTCCAAAGTCTGGGTCTGGCCTCGGCTGGTGACGCACTTCACCCGACGTCATTGCAGCAGTTTTTCGGGTATAAAGGCATCAGCCGACGCCATTTTCCTCAGTGTTTCTTGCCCCAGATGCCAGGTGCCCTCTTGGTAGGCTAAATTTGGATAAATGCCAAAGTTTCCAAATAGTAGAGAGCAAACACACAAAATAAACATGTATGTACATATATACAAACAAATACACCATAATAGATCCCCCCCAAGCTAGCTGAAGATTGGTAAATACCCTAGGAGTACCTCAGAGGGGAAGGAGGGTGGGTAATCCTGACTGCAGATGCATTCCTCTCGGACATCTACATTTATGGTAGGTACAAAACTGTACTATGTCCTTCAAGGCTGCATCTGCAGTCCTTACAAATGGGTAGAATACCATAGCTAAACTAGGGGAGGAGGTAATGAGAATAGATTATGGTGTAGTCAGGATCCCTTGCAAAACAGCAGTGGCAAAGCCAGCACGGGATCTAGAGTATAGAGGTAAGTTATAATGCTTGGCAAATGTATGCATGGAGGTCCAAGTAGCAGCCTCTATAATGTCCTTGGTAGCCACTCCTCGTAAGAAAGCTGTGGTAGTGGATGTGGCCCTTGTGGAGTGAGGCCTGATGTTCTCTGGAGTTTTCTTTCCGTGGTAGGAGTAACAAAGTCTAATGCAATTTCCTATCCATTTGGAGATTGTCTGTTTAGAAATTGGTTTTCCTTCTTTTCCTGTTGCATAAGCTACCAGAAGCTGGTCAGTTTTTCTATTGTTTTTTGTCCTGTCCAGGTAGTAGCATAATTGCCTGTGCACATCCAAGGTATGTAAGAGCTTTTCTCCCCTGTTCTGTGGATTGGGGAAGAATGTAGGAAGGTGGATAGCCTGATTTAAAGAGACTCTGGATACCACCTTAGGCATAAATGTAGGATTTGTTCTCATGGACACTCTATCTTGATGGAAGATCAGGAAGGGTTGTACTGCCATTAATGCTTGTAGTTCAGAGACCCTTCTTGCTGAAGTTATTGCCAGCAGGAAGGCAGTTTTCCAGGATAAGTATTGCAAGTCTGCTGTAGCTGCTGGCTCGAAAGGAGGTAGAGTCAGTTTTTCTAGTACAAAGTTCAAGTCCCATGCTGGCAATGGAGGTTTCCTGGGAGGTTTTACATTTTTAATTCCCCTCAGAAACTGTCTGAGCAGAGGATGTGAGAAGACAGGAGGATCCAAGCTGTATTGTGCTGAAATAGCTGATGCATGTATCTTGATGGAGGAATAGGACAGGCCTGTGTGGTAGAGCTCGGCCAAGTACTCCAGGATGTTGGCTATGTTCACCAGTGTCACATCTTGCCCTTTTGCAGCACTCCAGATGAGATATCTTTTCCATTTTGCTGCATAATTCTTTCGTGTTGAAGGTCTACGAGCCTCCAGGATTATGTCCTTAACCCTTTGGGATAAATTTGGGTTAATTTCTGTCATGTAATGTTCCAGGCAGTTAGCTGCAGAGTTTTTAGGTTTGGATGCAGAATGTTGTAGTTGTTCTGTGTCAGGAGTAATGGGATCAGGGGCAGTTTCCATATTTGTTCCCGGGACATGCTCCTCAGCAGTGGGTACCAATGTTGTCTTGGCCAGTCTGGGGCTATCAGAATGATCCTCGGACGTTCCTCTTTGATCTTGAGAAGCACCTTGTACATCAAAGGAAGTGGTGGGAATGCGATGCTGTCAGGCTTTTCCAACTGAAGGATAGGAGTCCACCTTCCAAGCAAGTGGGTGGTAAGTCCTTGTGCAGAATTTCTTCAACTGGTGATTGTATGGGGATGCAAACAAGTCTATTTGTGGTAATCCCCATTCTCCTGTGATGGCTTTGAAGATGTCCGGATGCAGCATCCATTCGTGGGCATCTGTTGTAGTTCTGCTTAATATGTCTGCTAGAATGTTTTCCTTCCCTGGTACATAAATTGCCTGTAACTGAAGGTTGTAGCTCAGAGCCACATCCCATAGGTCTAGTGTCAGCCGGCATAGGGGGTATGATTGTGTGCCTCCCTGTTTGTTGATGTACCACATTACTGTGGTGTTGTCTGTCCTTATCAACAGCTGGCCTTCGTGGAGAAGAGGTCTGAATGCCTGGATTGCCAATTTTACTGACATCATTTCTTTTAGATTTATGTGCAGATGCAGTTGGTCTTGAGTCCATAGGCCTTGAATGCACTTGTCCATCGTGTGCCCCCCAACCGAGGTCTGAGGCATCTGTCGTGATAGTTTGTCTTGGTTGACTTTTGCAGAAGGGCAGTCCTGTGTTTGATCGACAGGCCTGAGCCCACCATAAGAACTCTTGCTTCAGGCATGGGATCATTGGAATTTTGGCTTCCAGGCTGTGCTTGTGCTGAGACCACAAATTCTTTAGGTACCACTGTAGCTTTCTCATATGAAGCCTGGCATGAGGGACCAGAATTATGCAGGATGCCATGAAGCCTAGAGCTTGTAGCACTTTTCTTGCAGTTAGATGGCTCTGCTTTGTTAATGCCAAGAAATAGAGAGGAAGTTGCTCTTTCTTTTCTGCAGTTAGAAATGCCATTTGTTTTGATGTGTCCAGTTCTGCACCCAGAAAGGTTATTATTTGGGATGGAATCAGCCTTGACTTTTTTGTATTGACTGTGTATCCCAGGGCTTGTAGCAGGTAGATGACTCTTTGTAAGTCTTCTGTTAATTTGTTTTTGTTGTCCGCTTGTATCAGGCAGTCGTCCAGGTAAGGATAGATTTGAATTCCCTGAAGTCTGCAATGAGCGATTACTGATGCCAGGCATTTCGTGAACACTCTGGGTGCAGTAGATAAGCCAAAGGGCAATGCTGAGAATTGATAATGCTCTGATCCTGCAAGAAATCAGAGGTATCTTCTGCAAATTGGTCTTATGGGGACGTGCAGGTATGCCTCCTTGAGATCTAGAGTTACCAGCCAAGACTCCTTGCCCAGCATGGGAAGAAGCTGCTGTAGGGTCAGCATTTTGAATTTTGGAACAATGAGGAATGTGTTTAGAGCGGACAGATCTAGAATAGGCCTCCATTTGTTTTCTTTTCTTGGTACCAGGAAGAGCCTGGAGTAAAATCCCTTCCCTTGCTCCATAAATGGTACCTTTTCCACAGCACGCATTCTCAATAATTGAGATATTTGTTTTAGAGCTTCTGCCCTTTGAGAAGGTGGTAGGTTTGGCATTCCTCTCTTTCCTGGTAATGTATGGAAATGGAACCTGTAACCTTTGTCTATAGTCTGCAAAATCCATTTTCTCTTGTAATGCAGTGCCAGTTTCTTGAAAATAATGTTAGCTTTCCGCCTAAGGGTGCTTCTAGTTGTTCCCTGGAAGGCGGTGTCACTGCCAAGTCACTGTGATTGAGCTGTTGTAGTGGTGGTGGCTGTATCCGTGCCTCGTTGGTTGTTACCCTGCCACTGGCGACCCTGTAGGCACCCCTGGATTGGTTTCTGCCTCTAGAGCGCCTATTCCTGCCTCTTTGTGCCTTAGAGGAGTCCGGAAAGGACCAATTCTTGGAGGGCCAATTCCTGCTAAACCTTGGAGGTTGAACTTGTAAGAAATCTTTTACTGTTTGCACAGATTTTGCTTTCTCTTCCATCTTTTTCAGAACCTGCTGTGCGGGTGCACCAAATAAATTGACCTTGTCCATAGGTGCATCCAAAAGCTTAGATTTGACATGGTCTGGTAATGCCTGCTCTTTCAACCATGCATGCCTCCTGATAACTGTGCCAGTCATGGCTGATCTAAAGGAAGCCTCCAGTGCATCATAGCCACATTTTAAGGAATGGTTGCTAACCTGCTGTATGTTATGTAACATTTCTTGAACATACTTTTTATCTAAAGATTCTTCAGAGGACAGCTTTTTAGTCAACTGGTCAAGCATAAACTCTTGATATTGAATCATATGAAATTGGCAGTTCAAAGCTCTAGCTGACAAAGTAGCAGAGGTGTAAACTTTTTTACCCCATCTCTCTGTAAGGACATGGATTCCCTTTCAGAGGGGAGGGGGTTTTTAGAAGAAGTAGCTGCTACAGCTTTAGGGCCCTGGGAGATAGTCTCTGGATCTGCAAAAGGGGCCTTATATAAGTGGTGATGAGTGTCCGGGACCCTGTAGTACCTGTCAGGTTTAGCAGAAGCCGGAGGTAAAGTATCAGGAGTAGTACAAGCATCATTAAATGCATCATCAACAACAGATAGAACTGGAGGAATAGCTAAAGGCCTATGCTGTGGTAAGTGTAGAAAGGTCCTAAGCCTTTTTCTAGAGTCTGAGAAATCTTGGCCCTGCCACTGAAATTGTTCCCTCATAGCATGCAAGGTTTCCCCAAAGGAAAATTCCTCAGGAGGAGAGGCTGAAGGGATGGACTCCTCAGCATCAGAGTCTTCGTAAGGAGAATAAGAAGCCTCAGGAGGGTCTGCATGATCTGAATCATCAGAAGAATCATCTGTGGCTACTGGCTCAGGGGGCTCTGCTCTAGGCCTCTTTTCTGGAGGAGAGGCCCTCTCTGGATGAGGCTGGGATCCACGAATTAAAGTGATGAGATCCTGTGCCAAAGAAAGCATATGGGAACTGGTGCTGGGCCTGTGAGAGGGGGGCTTGGCAGGCAGAGGTTTGGAAGTTTTGGCTGCTTTAGCCCTGGCAAAGGCCTTAATAGACATGGCTGGAGGAGGCCTAGCAGCTCCACGTGCAGGGGTAGAAATATCTAGTGGAATGGTGTCTGATAAATCCTGTGAAATCGCAACAGAAGGCTGGATTTCAGAAGCCGTTTCTACCAGTACAGAAGAGGCCTCGGTAGAAGGCAAGTTATCTGCTGAAGAAAGAACCGCTTGCTCGGTTTCGGCCGAAACCGAGACACTCGTGGATTGCTTAACCGCGGTTTCAGCCGAAACCGCGAGTGTCGGTCCTTTTCTTTGCGTTTTTTGGTTATTTGCGTAGTCGGAGGATCCGACGGCATAATGTAGGCAAAATCAGAGCCGAAAATCTGTTCAGCAAAGTCCGAACGGCGTCTAAGCGTCCATCGGTTAAAAGAAGCACAGGCTAGGCAAGCTGCTACGTCGTGGTCTGGGCCTAAACAATGTATGCAGTAGGAGTGGAAATCTTTATGAGGTATTTGTTTCCCACAAGATAAACAGTTATTAACTTTCTCTGACATCGGCTGAGGCAAGAAAGAGTCCCCAACGGGGTACTTAGCTTTATAGAAGTCTTCGAAGTAGTATTCGGTAGTAGTAATCTCTGGATCTGACCGACCGGCACTTGCGAACAGCTTCTGCTTCGGGCGCCACGCGGCAAGAAAGACGGAGGAAAATGGCGTCGGCTGATGCCTTTATACCCGAAAAGCTGCCGCAACGACGTCGGGTGAAGTGCGACACCAGCCGAGGCCAGACCCAGACTTTGGAATCCGGCCGACCGAAGGGCTGCCTGACGACAGGACAACCCATTTGTAAGGACTGCAGATGCATCCTTGAAGGACATCCGCAGCACCTGGAGGAAACCCAGGTGACCACAGGAAGGACATGCAGACTAAAACTGTTAAAAATATGTGCCGTTGCTGTTACAGATATTTCTTCAATGATGCTTCTTAACAAAGGTGCTATCACTATTGGCTTAATATACTAAGGATCTGTACTATCTGTGGCCTACCTACAGATTCTGAGGTATTATGATGCTTTCCATAAGTTGTTCAATTGCTACTTTTAATATTTTAATGTGAAATGCAAACAGACTCCTGTGATATAATGCTATTGTCTTTGGACCTCCATTCAACATATATGTAGTGTGAGGGGGTTCTAATCCCACTTCAAACTCTAAAGATATTACAAGTTATGTTGATTTTTACAAACAATGTATGAAGGCATTGTTGTTACTTTTTAAATTTGATATTAGTATTTGTCATAGTGCTATACAGACCTTTGCATTGCACAGGACTGCATACTCCTACTGTTTATGTTAACATATTCTTTCCACAGACTCAACTGCATAAAATGGGCTCACACAGGAATATTATCATGTACATGCCACGATCTTTCAGATGGCCAACTGTCCTAGGGTTGACTTCTCACCCCAGGGAAATTAAATCACAATTGGTGCTCCCTAGTAACATGGAGCAACCTCAATAACATGATAAATGCAGATGGAGGGCACAACCAATTTTGTGATGCATGTAGATAATGCTGCTCAGACATAATCCTTTATGCAGCCAACAGCTTGAGATGTTACAAGAGATTTAGGGATGCCACCAGTGGTGGACCATCACTGACCCCCCCCCCAGATGACATCAATATTCTATCTTCACTGTATATAGCAAGATGGGAGCGATGAATACCATGGGTGGGATTGAAGCTGGAGTTCCAGGCCGAACATGTATGTCTTTCTTTCCATTACCTGGCTTTGTATTGAGACAATGACTTCATATTGTAGCATGCATATTCATGTATTATTGTTTTTGAGTTGCAGCAGCAGAGTTGAGCTGTCCACACATCCACACAGAGTGAGGATGATAAATGTAAGTTTAATGACATGCATTCATACAACTGAAGTACAGACTTGAGCAGTCCAAACAACATAGGTAATGCTGCTTTCATTAATATTCACAGGTCTATCTACTTCATGACTAAACCAGTGAATGGCAGATGAGTGCCTCTGTACTGTTACTGGGACCAATACATTTTATTGCCTTAGCCTCATTTCATGACACTGCTGTTTACTGTCATATTATTTCCCTAACAATGTACACTACAGGCACATACAGTGGGGGCCCAAGACATGCAGGTTCAAGTTCAGAGAGACCAAGCATGTTACAGCAAAATTGTCATAGCTTGCCTCATTGTGTAGCACACATGTGATACATGACATTTATGTCAATATTTGTCAACATAGGTCCATCTAGTGTACAGCTGCAACGTCCATCACATGACTATCTGCAGCCCCTGTTACTGTGCTGTATATGTGTTGCTGTCTGTATTGCTTTTACCAAGTATGTGACTGTGTTGTCTTGCTTTTTACTTTTCCAGTGCAGGATCCACAGTATAACCCACAACCTCTCCACAGCAGGAGTCTGTCAGTGTTATGCTATAACTTATGTTTCATACCTGTTATTGCTGTTAATCCTGTTGTTGTCCTCCATTAATACTGTATCCTTTTTCCCATTCCTAGACCAGTCTGCATCAACCTCAAGTGCCCATACGAGTGGTATGTGTATGTCAGACCTTCTGTATGTTTTAACTATATTCACCTGGTTAATGGTGGCAAGGATATGATCACTAATGCTGCCCCCCCCCCAATAATTGAAGTTGATCCCTCTTCAGCAGCACCATCTTCCCACAAGGTGGTGGTAGGTGTTTTTTTTTTTTTTTGTATTCCTCACGTGATGTACGTTGGCCTTGTAATCAGATTATATAAGCCAGGCATGTAGATTCCATGAAACATACATACATACAGTAGATCATGTAAAGTCATTATTTGTAGCATTGCAGTGAGATATATATATGTCATACATCTTTGATGCTATCCATCATATGATGCAAGCACATTGTCCTGATTGTGTCTTTGTATCTTGTAGCACATTAACTGTCTGTATCATTCAGCAGCCCATCCAGTAGCACATTAACTGTCTGCATCATTCATCAGCCCGTCCAGTAATCATAATGTGGTTTCAGATGCGTCTCAGCATAGTACTGCAGCCCCTGGCACACAGGACCTTGACATGTTGGGAGAGTCTGTCCAAGATGTTGACAGTGATGTTTTGCTGCAGCTGTAGCCTCAGATGTGGAGGCCAACTTGTCTAGCCATTCAGAGGATGATGGCACACTGGATGTTGAACAGGGTGAGGAATATTAGACCCCAGTTGACATTGCTACCGATGGCAGTTTCACAGAGCAACTTGAAACAGGGCATCACTTTAGACACAGACAAGCAGCTGCTGTGCATGGCCGGGTGTAAGAGGGTGTCCCACCTTTTGCTGTAGGCAAATTCAAGGTTACAGCAACGGCAGTGATCAGATATCTGTGCACTTGCATGTGGCACAGATCATGTGGTACACCAGCTACATGTGATGGATTAAGGACAAGAGAGCAGAGACAGTCAGAAAATGGCTGCACTGACTGCTCAAAATGAGAGTCTGCTGGCTGTGGCATGGTCAGTAGAAACACTGGCCTCTATAGAACTGCAGCAAAGTCATACTACCAGCAGGGTTCCACATTCTCTGACTGTGCACAACAGATTGAAATATGGGAGAGGCTGGTTACCTGTCTGTAGAACCACCATTGGCCATTGAGTATCAGTGTTTGTGGTCCAGCCTGCAGAAAGTTCAACTTCTGGCCCATCTGCTGTGCTTCCGTCATCGCAAAGAGGACTTCAACTCACAATCATGCTCCCTTCACCTCAATATGGTGCTAACACCCCATCAAGCTCCTCTGTGGAGAAACTAGGGCTATATGTTTCTGTACATGGTTGGGGTAGAGCAGACTGTGGTGTGCAACATCACAGAGGTCATCCTAGACTGCATTAGAATGTGTCCAACAGTGTCTTAAACATAGCTGGCTTATATTGTTGAATTACCACTTTACTGTGGCTATTAAATGTTCTGCATTATGTCCTGTGTGGTTTCTCTTTATTCATGTTATTGTATTGTAGAGATGGGAATGTGTAGCATTGATATGTCTCTCATTGTTTTCCATACAGTGATACAACAATCTGAGTAAGTATGCACACCTGTGCCAGTTGTGCCCTGAATTGATGATCCCTGTCATGACACATTTGCATATGTTAACACTGAAATATATTGCGATGATGGTGTTATGTCTCATGCTCAGTGTGTACATCTAATGGATAACTGCCATTAGATGCAATCTGTGCTGCTGTGGTCAGACAACACCTGAACATCAATGTTGAATCTGTGTAATCATGTATGTGTGACTTGTCATGACTCAAAGATGTGGGTCAGATGCTGCTGTTGCCTGGGTCTGCACGTGTGGTTACCCTGTGTTGCCTATGCCTGTGACTTCTGCCCTCTATGTCCTCCTGCTCCTCCTCTGATACCTGTGGGATGTCATCTTCAGACATCTGGGGTTATTGGGGTAGTTCATCCAAAACTGCACTTGGAAGATTGCCATGAGCTCTAGTTAGCATGTTGTGTAGCATGGTACACACTATCATCTGTGCTGCCTTCTCAGGTGTGTATTGCAGCACACCATCAGATGTGCCCAGATATCTGAACCTAACTTTCAGTACACCAAACACATGCTCTATGGTGTTTCTGGTTGTTACATGTGCTCTATTGTAGGACTCCTGTGCAGGGAAGGATGGTTGATGGCACAGTGTCATTAGCCACAGCTCAAGTGGATAATCACAGTCCCTTTGTGGGGAATGAAAACACAGCAATATTCATTCTGACCAAATGTAAGGGGTATCATTACCTTACACCCTAGCTGTGTTCCTGTACTTACCTAGTAATAGTCCCTCAGGTATTTTTCCTTGCTGGAATTCAGCCATCAATCCAATTTCCTTCCATATGGCAGCATAATGGGCACTTCCAGGGTGTGCTGCCATCTGCTGCACACACACAACTTGGCAGTTGATGGATGGCCAGCCCTTTCTGTTTATGTATTGGTCTGCTTCAGGATCTATTGGTGTCTTGATAGGTTGTGTGTGTGTGTAATCTATTGCACTGGGTACATGGGGGAAGTTTACAGTGTTGTAAAACCTCTGCATTACAGTTCTCCGCTACACTGAAAGTATGTAGTGATCCACCTTGCTGCACATTGCTTCCATGAATTTTGTCAGGATACCTCTGGCAGCTGTCTGTGACACTCCCACAGCATTCTCCATGTAGCTTTCGAATATCCCAGATGGAAGAACACCCAGGCTGAGATGCACTTTGGTTTCAAGGGAAATGAGTTTTTCCTCATTGGGTCTGCACAGATACATGCGGGGCACACATGTTGCAGACAGCCTGCACCAGTTGTCTGTCTAGACAGTAACTGTCGATTATTTGCTAGTCTGACAACTGGTTAAGTTGCAGCCTTGCAGTGATTCTAGCTGGCTGCCATCTAGGGGGCAACAGCCACAGCCTCATTTATGGCTTGTATAACTGCAGCCTGTTGCAGTTCATTAACAGCAGGTTGCATTTTTATATATTTTTTTATTCTTTTGCTACAGATTTTACCAAAATCCATAGTATTTGCTTTATTTTCTTGGGGACGATTAAGCATATGCCGAGGATTTCTGAAACGGAATTGGGGTGACAGTTTGTCACATTTAAGTTGCACTGTGTGCACACGATGTGTTTTGAAATCAAGCCAGCATGTCCGGAATCCCTAACTATCCTATGCCGATTATCCCAGTACTCAGACTGCTGTCAGTTTGTCTTCTGAAATCGCTTCCTCAGCAGGTGCTCTGAAGTCTTCCTTCTGCATGCTGTGCTGTCCTCAAAAATAGTTTCCACTAGCTTTATTGAATCCGCCCCTTAGTATACCTGAGCTGCATCAGTACAGTGCTATTCTGTAATTAGGTATTACACAGCAGTCACACATGTACGTTTATAGTATTCAAGCAGATGTCGCATTAAGCATGTCATTGTAGTTATAATGTTTTGTGCTATCCAAGGCTTGCCATTGATTCAGTAGTAGTAGTAACAGAAAACAGTCCTCCAGTGTTTTCTTCCTAGTTATTTTTTTTCTTTATTGCTTGGTAAATGTTCTTTTAAGAATTTGCAGATCTGTTCTTCTGGCATAGCTGTGCAGTACTACCATCATCATGACAAAGGTACAGTGGTGCTGAGCTTCTGTCTTTTGGATCCAAAATCCTAGATGCATGTTATAGTTATACCCTGCTGAATGCTAAGGATCCAGCAGCACTTGTTTGGGATATTAGATTTTCTCCTGTATTCTGGATACTTTTCCCATAGTCAATATAAACAACACTCTGGAATACCCTTGGTGAAATGCCAAAGAACATAGTAGGCAATACCTAGGCAACAGAGTGCAAATAAATAATTATTCCTCAATAATTTTCATTAGTATTCCCTACCCTTATGTTTTTAAAACTTGCTTTGCTTTCCTATTAATGTGATGCTGCTCCTTTCTCCTAAAACAAATACTCTAAGACAACAGAGATAAAAAAAAAAAAAACACTAAGGTTTATTTGAAAAATGTAAGACAGTTAATAATGGCACACAGTGACATGTAATATACAGAGCTTCTGCAGAATTTGTTTATATTTACAGTTACAGAAAAAGAAAAAAGTATAGGTGTATAAAATGTTTTATAGCTTTGAAAGTTGTAACAAACTTTGCTCTGCCATGAAGACAATATGTCCGATCCTATAAAAGCCATTAGATACTACTCTGACAGACTTAAGCTGTAAATCAGTTTTGATGCTGTTTCCAGGTGGGTGCCATGTCTGCTATAGCATTAGACTACAGCTTAACAGCAGTGTGCTTAAAAAATTTGTAGTGCATGGAGTGCACTGATTATGCTCCGATATTCAGAAAAAGACAAACCAGTTAAGCGCCAAAATGGCAAGTGACCCAACCTTAACAAATATTAAGCTCCCCTTGTGAAAATTGTTAAGATTGATGACAGTGGTTGAATAAAAAATGTGTTGTTCCGGTAACGTCCCCAAGTTCCTAAAAGGAACTTAGAAACTTACTAGAATAACAGGATTTGTGTTTGCATGTACTTAATGAATGATATGAACGTTGAAAGTCTAATGAATGCCATTATTTAGTGACTTCAATCCTCAGTGGTTTGTCAGAAAACCACAGATTTTATGAGGAGCAAACCAAAAATATGAAGCAATAATCTGTATGTTCTGCAAAAATATGGACAGTAGGGAGGTATGAAAAGCAAGTGTAAATGTGATGTGCAGCTTTACACTGCCTTTCTTTATGGCTTTGAAAGCAGACAGAACACTTTGTGATTTTTTTCTCTGTAACCATTACTACATGGAGCAAACAGAGCTCCATGCAGAACTAAGAATTATAATTGTCTCACTGATCATAACCCTAAATTATGTGTTCTTGACATGAATTTCAAGATTCACTTCTTCGCTCTTGAGGTGAATATCTTGGCATCCATGTCTCGAACACATAATAAACAGTTTATGATCATCAAATTGGTCATAATCCTCTGTGTTGTCAGAAAGGTGAGACGAACAAATGTGTCTTTTCATCCTCTTTTATAACATAATCAAAACGCTCCAGTTCCTACATTTATATACTATTGTATTAATTTATTTTGTTAATATTATGCTCATTTTGATTATTATATCATTTGCTTAAGCTGTTTTCCAATTGTGTAATCCATTTTCTAACAATTTGCCATTTCTGCCGGCAGTGGTACACTTGTAATGCATTTGCATTATTGTCGCTAATTAACTTCTTCCCTTGTACATAGCACTGTTGGCATATTTAATGTCCTCTGTGAGCATCATGGCACAAATTCTTTATTATCTTTCTTTATATGTTAGGTCTTCACAAATGCTCTTAAAAACATAGACATCCTTTCCATGCTGTCTTTGCCTTTTCTGCTGTCAGCCATTTGCTTTTGTTTTTAATATTAACTGATTTAACTAGATGATGTTGTCAACCAATGTATATAAATGTGATCAGTGCACTATCTCAGTAAACAAAAAAAAATCAATAAAAAATAAATGCATAAATAAATGAACAGATAAATAGATATTTAGAAGGCATTACAAGTACTTTTGTTTGCACGTCACCTGGTTTAGAAGCACCTTTTTGTCCTTCACCTCCCAGTTCATATTTTTCTTGTGTCTGACCTCCCAGTTCTTATTGTTTCTATTTTCCTTGCGTCTGTAGTCTTTTTAATAATTATTTCAATAATTATTTCTTGTGTGAAGTAACAGCCTTTACTGTCTTACTGCTATCTAATCCTTTTGGTGTAACTCTTTATTGCAAAATATATTTTTCAGTTTGCATACCTTTGTAGCACTACTGAGCTAACAGGGTCGGTTTTGTTCATGCTCAAACTGGTTGATTAACTGCGGACTGGAGATGTGACTGGCTTCACTGTTCTCCTTCCCCAACTATCTGCATCTCCCAATATTCTAAACTGTTAACCATACCTATATTTACCAAACCTACACCTCTCATGTAAAGAAACAGATTACAATCTCATACAAGTTTAGAAGACTTAAATTAATCTAAACTTTTGTTTTAATACAAATAAATATGGCACAATACCTAAATCAAAGCTTTTTAAATCTAACAAAAACATTTATAATGTCTCGAAAACAACTGCTACCATAGTTGCTATCTATAAGTATTTAGCTATTGCTGTTAACAGCCTTAATTAGCAAAAACTCTCAAAAACTAGTCTGCAAAATAAACCAAGCAGATATTTCTCAAAGACTTTCTATATAACCCATTCTAAATCCAGATTCAACATAATCTATCTTTAGTTACTCTAATATCTCCCCTATTAAGTATGACAAAATAAATTTATTTACTTTTATATATGGGATTAGCAGTATAAAAAAACTATAAAATTATATATTCTTCTTCTTTCGGCTTTTCCCAGTTAGGGGTCGCCACAGTTGAACTCCGGTCCGCTAATGATTGGCAGTAGATTTTTATGGTGCCGAGGTGCCAGCCTGAAGCCCAACCTTCAACGAAGGCACACCCATTCATGCATGTCTTTCGAATGCCACTCAACCACAGGGAGGACATGCAGACTCCACACAGAAGGCGCTCCAGCCGAGAATCGAATGAGACAACCTCTTGCTGTGAGGCGACAATGCTACCACTGCACCACCACGGCTTTCCTTATAAAATTATATTTTCATACTCAGCAAATTACTACTGGTCTGTGCTTCACCCATTGAATCAACCCTCTACCATCCCACAATATCTACTGCATTTACAGCACACCACTTTTATTCCTAATAATAATAAAAGACTAAAACAAATTGTACATTTAAAGGCCAGAAGTATCTCTAAAAATCTCTTGTGTTTAAAAATGAAAAAAAAGAAACACAACCTGCAAATCATTACTATCGTTACTATCTCAGAAACATGGTTAGAACCACACATTTAATATTAATGAAGTTCTCAAGATACCTGGAGGCATACTCATCTTGGCCAGAAAATCCTTAAATTCAAAACAACCATCAGCTGCTGTCTTAGTTATAGAATCATTGCATACAACATTAACATTACAAAAAAATAACTATGCATTCATTAGCTGTGTACTCATAAAACCAAATAAAGCCACTGGACTACTCTCAATAAACTGATTCTGTGTTAATTGTAATGGCAAACTTATAGGGTTATAAAACTTTGATATACCATGCAACTGAGCAACATTCAGATTATGGCTTAAAGGTTTCAGTCAGTTTATACAGATACTTACTAGAAGAGATTGCTAGCATTACAGATTGTAAATTATGAAAAATCCTAATATCATTGTCCTTAACTGAAAGAATACCTAACCACCTCACTGACCGTAATTATTAATTAGTAGCCTGGGGAACAACACTTGCCATTGCCATGAAAACAATGAAATTGGAAAAGTGTACCAGCAAACAAGATTCAGGAACTTGCTGAAACTGACTGTGCAGATGCAAAGATAGTATAAATCTATACAGAGCCCTGCCATACACTTTGGTATATAATGGTAACCTGTGCTGAGCCTTCTGATATAAGATGATATAAATAAATTACAACAAAAATACTAAAATAGGAAAGTTTCATAGGTTTGAACTAGGGTAGCTGCCCTTTGAAGACATTTTAAGCCTAGTCAATTAACCCATATGACAGTAAGGCAAATATCTTAACCATTATGCCAGCCCCCCTCTAGTTGGGATTACCTTTACTTAAAAATTACTAGAACTGTCATGTAACCAATGAGTAGACTTCCTCAGAACAAGTAAACAAGTGTAACCTCCATAGCTTTCAACCAATCAGATACAAATCTCATTGGTCTTGGAGAGAAGTCCATTAATAATCTGTGACAATCAGTGACACTTTTAAAATATTAGTACTATTAACCAGAGACATTAACATAATAAGAGAATGTGAATTAATATACATTTGAAGTAAAAGAAATCTATAACGAATTGTCATTACTTATTAAGTGTAATTCACCATTCTTTCTCAAAGTCACCAGTTTTAGGAGGAATCAAGCGGGACAGAGCTGGATTCCAAAATGGCGGACAGTCTGTAAGCACACAAGCTGTGCTGCTCCTGAATCCTTAACTTTTATCTGACCTCTTGCCAGCATATCATACAAGGAAAACACCTAAAAAGAACAAGGACTGAGAAAAACACAAATGTAAACTGTCTCTTTTACTATTTTTGGCAGAAAAGTAATTTCTCTACTTACTGGATACTGAGCTGGAACAGCATAGTGTAGATACCTCTTAAAACTGAGGCCAAAACAAAAAAGGATACAACAGAGGAGAGCTTTGTAACTTTGAAATTGCAAACTCAGTTTAACCTATAAACTATTTTTTGCAACTGAAATGGCTAACCAATCAGACCAAATGGAAATACTAACCACTAAAATCAAATTGTCTCTTATAACTACACCAGAAAAAGACACCTTATCTAAAAGGCAAAAACTACTAAGCCACAGCAGGATACCACAAAATCAGCCCTTAGGTCGAAACAAGACCAGGCTCTAAGAATTAAGATCAAATAATGCTCCGACTAGAACAGAATGAAGCAAAAACTATGGACAATGAAATCAAAATACAAGAATTAAAACAGTCTATCAATACTATCAAAGATTTCTATCAGAAATGCTGGATCTTGAAGCTAGAAGCCAACGTAACAATATAGTGAGAGGTATCCCTGAGTCCTTCAAAAATGCTCAACTCATTACAATAATCAAAGTGATCTTAAACGCACTCCTTGATAAAGATCTCCTTAATGAAATAATCATAGAAAGGGCCCACAGATCACCCAGACATTCGCAAACAGCTGAAACTCCAAGACAAATCTACGTTAGATTTTTGAACTCAGCACATGTTTAAACCATACTTGCAGCCTTCAAGGCAAAAAAGACCGCAACCTGGACAGGCCATAAAATTACCATTATGCAAGACCTTCCCAGAGAAATCAAGTAGAAATGTCAGAACCTCTCTAAATATTGTGCTTACTTAGTAGAAAACAAAATTTGTTTTCAGATGAAATACCTTGCAACTTTAATCTTTCATCACAAGGACATTCAATTTTCAAGAGAAACCCCAGAAGAGGCAAAATCCATTTTCCTGTGTGTTTTCAGATACAATCCTGCTTGACTCAACTCACCGTGCAAGTCGCTAGACAGCTGGAGAGCACTTCTTGAGGTTTTTCTTCATGTGAATACCTCTAATTCAATTTTCTAATGGAATAAGTTCACTAAAGGTGAAATCTTGCAGATATTAGCATCTCGGCGTTCTATTTCCCAGAAGGCTTCCTGATGTATGAGGAAATGCTGAACTATAACCTCTTCCTCTCATTGACATCTTCTCTGAGTCACTTCTTGCCCCAATGCCTCACTGGGAACAGCCAATTTATTAAAATACGTTGGAAATGCTAGTGCTAGCATTATGTAGTCCAAAACGTTTTTTTCTTTTTTTACTAAATACTGTAATCTCATGGTGACGGACAAAGAAAACAAGCCAAATTTGGACTTACATACACAAATCAACGACAAAGGATTCCTCACAGTTGATAGGCGACTCAGCCTCATCGCAGCATCTAGTAAGAACATTTCAATTTAGAAAACAGGCAGATTAAACTGCAATATCTTGCATTAAAATCCTTGGCTTGTTTTAGATAGCTTTAAAAGACTGACTCTGCTTGCTCTGTACTTAATAGACCTGCCAGTCAATACCCCCTAACTTTTGCTAAACTAAATGGTTTCACTGGACACTCAAAAGCCTCTTATACGGGTTTTTGTTATTGCATTATTACTTGCTTAAAAGATTTAAGGAAAGATATATGTTTGCTCCCTATAAAAAGCTTCTCTCTGTTTTTTAGACACTATGTTGGGAGGGTGGCCTAATGGTTAAGGGGTTTGCCTTATAAACACAAGGTACAGGGTTTGAGTCTCACAAGGGATAATTGGCTAGGCTTAAAATGGCTCGCAAGGACAGTTAGCTTAGTACTACTCTATGAACCTAATATATATGCTTTATAATGAAAAAAATAGTAATAATGCAAAAACAGAACTTTGAAAATTAAAAAGTGCTTTGATGATAAAAATTAAAACTATGCCATAAGATCAAGATTGATTGACATATTCTAAATGTGTTAAGCAGGATAACATTAACCTTTGGGTCAATATAACAGCTGCAAAGGCCAGGATATAAACTACAAGACTCCAGCTGTCTTAATTTGCATATCTGACCAAATTGTTTCAAATTTATCCATGTCTCTGACATATTTGAATAAGAACACTGGTGCGCTGAATCAAATTGAATGTTCAGAAATATTATGAAAATAAACTCTAGCCTCTGTAGAGAAATCTGTTTAGATTAACACATAACCATAAATAATTAGATTAATGTGTTTTAGCACTGAAATTAAGGTACAAGTAAGTGCATTGTTGGCCTAATAAACAATAACTAAATGAAAGGCAAGCATTTTGCAGATATTGTATGCTTGCATAAACAGTAACAAAATGAAAGACAAAAATTTGCAGATATTATTTGTCCTTTTAGACATATATATATATATATATATATATATATATATATATATATATATATATATGCTTGCTGACTATAAAAAGATTATTTGCAGTTAACATCCTCTCCTGCAGCTATACATTTAGAGGGAT
Organism: Protopterus annectens; assembly: GCF_019279795.1. Lineage (NCBI taxonomy): Eukaryota > Metazoa > Chordata > Ceratodontiformes > Protopteridae > Protopterus > Protopterus annectens. Next base: position 576,128,817 of record NC_056746.1, read on the forward strand.
GGAGTAATCTTATGGACTTATGTTATACTGGAAATTAACTAGTCAGATTATCTCGGAGTTAAATTCTGGATCTCATTATCTCTACTTGGATTAATGGCAATCTGTCTTTCATATTTTGTTATATAGCCAGAAGGTATAAATTTAAAGAAAATGTTGCAGTGCTCTTTGTTAGAGGGTACTTGCTTTAGTTTCTAACTGTACATCCCAAACCAGCATCTTTTTATTTATGACATCTTTAATATTTTTATTTATGACATCTTTAATATCCTAGCAAATTATCAAAATCATCTATGCATCATAGGAGGCGATTGGGACGCTCTGCTCAGCCCAGACAAAGATAGGTCACATAAGGATACTAGGCAATCTCGACATACTACATTAGCACTAGAAGAATTACAGAACACCTTTGATTTAAGACCCTTTTTTAAAATTTCAGTATAATAATTCAATATCTATATTCACCTTCTTTTCAACCCGACATAAATCCTGGTCAAGAATCGACACCTTTCTAATTTCCCAAACTTTCACCCGCTACAGACTGAACTATAAGGTCTCTCCAAGATCTATATCTACCATTCCAAAATCAATATTTCTATTAACATCTCAACTTATAACCCAAGAGCTTCTTATTTCAACAACTGGACCTTAAATTCTAACATTATTCAAACAGAAGTAATACAGGAAATAAATGTTATTCTTGCCCAACTTGACAAATAAATGTTATTCTTGCCCAATTTGACAATGAGCTTATCTCTTCTCAAATCCCCTATGCTGTCCAATGGGCTCCTGCTAAATCGGTCATAAGAGGTCTCATTATCCAAAAATCCTCGTGGTACAAGAAAAAACAATCTTAAATCCAAACTAAAGACTCAAATTAAGGACATTGAAATAGAGCTTCAGCAGAACTACTCATAAGCTCTGGAAGAAACGATGGCTGATTTACAAAAACAATTGCACAACCTCTACCTAAAAAAACTCGGAAATGAGATCCCTTTACCAATACTCAGAATGGGCACAAACCCCCTCTAAAATTCTTGCCAGATTAATCAACATCAAAAATGGACCTCCCAGGATTAAATAAATCAAATATAAAGGATTACTAAAACATAATAAAGATCAAGACATTATAGACACATTTGAGGATATCTACCAAAATCCATATAATCTCCCAAATTCTCACTCTAGGGATAAATTTGATGAATTTATACATATGTTAAAATTCTCACAACTCAGCGACTCTATTTAAAAAAAAAAAAAACACTCCTTAAAATTGCCCCTCTGTTTAGAAGAAGTAAAAATTGTGATTAATAAACTCAGAGTAGGCAAAGACCCTGGTCCAGATGGATACACTGAGGAATTCTGCAAAAAATTTTCTGAGCCTGTCTCAAGAATTTTATTAAAAATATTTAATTACATCATTCAATATTGCATTACTGATAGATATCTAAATAACTCAAAAACCATCTTAATTCTCAAACCAAACTCTGATCCCTTAGCTCCAGCTAGCTATAGACCAACTGCCCTCATCAACACGGACTTTAAGATTCTAGCCCACATTACTGCAAACGGATTGAAAAGCATACTCCCCTTCATAATCTCACATGAACAAATGGGTTTCATGCAGAATAGACAAATATGTGATAACACTCTTCTCTCAGATACCATCATAAGACTTCTAGGTTAACGATAAGCATCCTAGATACTCCCTTACTGCTGACGCAAGTAAAGCCTTTGACAGAGTAGACTTAAGCTTCCTTTTCAATGTTTTACCTTCATTCGGAATCCCTCAAGAATTCATTAATATAAAGTATTCTACCAAAAAGCGTCCACTACCATACACAAATTCAAATCCAACCCTATTGTCATATCTAATGGAACTTGACAAGGATGCCCCCTTTCCTCCTACCTTTTTAATCTTTATCTAGAACCTTTGCTTTTATTTATATTCCAAAAAAATCTTCCATCATACACCTAAAATTTTAAATGTTAAACTTTTATACTCCGTCTTTGCTGACAATCCAAATTTATACTTTGAACTACCCAATACTGATAAGTACTTAACTCACTAGAGATATAGTAATTGCCTCATGCATACTGACAACCACTTACACCTAAAACAAACAAATACCCTATGTGAGAGATGTAATTGCATTATGAAATTGGAATCAGTTATCTCACATAACAAATCAGAGATCAAACAAGATGTCAGCACACACACTTCACCTCTCACACAAAATGAGGTCACAACACATAAACCCGCATACGTGGAGGTCCTCACTAGAAGCTTACCAAAAGATCAGAGACTTCCCAAACGTAAACCACTTGCACACACTGCTATGCGAAAAGAAACTACAAATATTAACAGATACATCAGTGTCTCAGCAAATAAGCCCCTAAGGCAAAACACCTCAAAACTTAATGTGTTGATCATAGGCGACTCCATAGTGAGACACACAGATGTCCCCCTCACCAGGCTGAACAAGGAGAAAGTGACGGTCAGGTGCCAGGATCTGCCCTATCACACATGCACTCAAGTCACTCAAGTACAGTTATGATTCTGTCATAGTCCATGATGGGGTGAATGACTTGAGAGGTACCTCTCTGGACTATATGGAGAGACATATGACTGAACTCTCAGATTATGTCTCCCTGGCAGATATGAACCTAGCCCATAAGCAGCATTCTACCTTCACCCAGGATGATGCCACAATCTAAACAAAAAATATCAATTTCTTCAATTGGCTTGGCTTGTGGTGTTAGTCCAGGGGATCCAGCGTCTGTCATCCTGGGAGGACCTGGTCAACAGGCCACACTGCTTTGCCATAGATGGTCTGCACCTGTGTTCTCTAGGCTTCTTGATGCTGGCAAAGGCACTTGCCTCTCCCATAGTGCCTTTTTTAGGCAATGTCAAAACAACATTTCCAATACAACAAAATCCACCTGAAACAAACTCAAGGTTCTGCTGCTTAATATGCTAGGAGTCTAACATGAAACTGCACTCCCTGGAAGCATTCCTCACCTTGGAAGATGCCGACATCTGTACAGTTCCTAAGACATGGTTCAAAGTCACGGATAGCACCCCAGCCATGCAAGGCTATAATGCCTTCCACACACTCAGACCTCAAAATGGGTGTGAAATAACCAGAGGTGGAGGTATAGCCATCTTCATTAAAGCCAAGTACACCTCAAGACTGGTCAAACAGTTTAACTCTCGAACTACCCCATGTCCAATTAACTGTAGGCAAAATACCCTGCCACATTATTGCAAGCTATAGGTCCCCCACCATGAAAAGCACACTGCCTACCTGGACTTATGGGAGATTTCAACTATCCTTCCATCAAATGGGTGACATACATGAGCATAAACATGCTCAACCAAAGGTTCCTGGACCTTGTCAATACAAATGCTCCTAAACAGATCGTCTGCACCTCCACAAGGGGCTCAAATGCCCTAGACATAGTAATCACCAATATTGGGGGGGGGTCACTGCACTCTACCCTATGTGATGCCCTCCCTGATAAGGTTGAACCATAAAGCAGTCTCGTTTGAAGTAACTACAGAACCTGTCACCACCACAACTAAAAAACTTTTCCAAAGCAAACTACAGCCTACTAACAATGACTCATATGCAGAGGTGTGCACAAATGCCCTGTATAAACACTTAAGCAACTATATAGATTGGGCTGTGCCTGACTGGATTAAAACCAGGCCCTCCCAAAAAAAACAAGCCACCCTGATGGACCTCAAGTATAAACAGGTTATACAGCAAAAGGAAGAAACTGATGTCTAAGAACAAGAGGGAAATGACTCAGCAGAGGAAGAATTCCCTCAACAGTTTAAACAAACAAATCAGAAATCTTGTAAAGTCTTCTAAAGCTAATGACAAAGGTAAAATAGCATCCCTAGCTAAGGATAATCATAAGGCATTCATTAACTATGTTCGAAATCTAAGAATGCAAAGCAATGTGCCAAAATGGTAGTAGATAGTACCACTCACACAACTTGCGAGCTGATTTGGCTCAAACTTCACCCCCCTGTTCCCACCAGTCATCTGCCTAGTATCTCTAGAGATCAGGTCATATCTCCGCTCTCCAAGTCCAAAAATATGGCCTCAATGGGACCGGATAACATCCCAGGTTGCTTACTAAAACAGGACATAGTGGACCCACTTGGCATTCTCTTAACCATAGCCTAAGAACTAGATTTGTTCCACCAGAGTAGAGAACAGCAACAGTAATGTCCTTGCACAAAAGGGAGCCATCATCTCACCCTTGGAAGTACATAGGTGACCTTCAAACTAAAGACCCAACCCAGTTTGGCTTTAAGGGTAGATCATGCTTATTAAACCTAGCAGACTTCTTCGAGAAAGTCACCAAAGCCCTGGATGACGGTAAGACTGTGCATACCGCCTATCTGGACCTAGCCAAGGCTTTTGACACAACCCCCCACTCGGGTATCATTGAGCAACTCTCCCAGCTGGGAATTAACCCTTACATCACTAGAAGGGTAGCCAATTGGCTCACCGATAGAACACATGCTGTCAAAGTTGATGACTACACCTCTACCAATAGATTCATCACCAGTGGCATACCAAAAGGATCTGTGCTGGGTACTTTACTGTTTGGAATCTATTTCTCGGACATTCAGGCTAAAGTAGACAGCCTTTAACTTACCAAGTTCACTGATGATTACAAATTGGGTTTAATCACCGAGTCTCTCAATGATGTTAACATATTAAAGGAAGGGCTAAAACAGACAAATGACTGGTTCCAAATCCACGGTCAAACTAAATGCAAAAATTGCATTATTATCCCTTTTCGCAAAGCAGAATTCCCTGCTAATTACAATATTGACAGCAACCCCCCCCCACACAAGTTTAAACCCAGTGCTGTGAAATCTGGGAACACAGCTAGATAGCAATCTGAACTTTGACCATCAAATTTCCACAGTGGTTAGGAAAACCTTCTACATTGTGCATCTCATAAGTAAGGGCATCACATCCAGGTTTAAGGATGTTATAACTCCACTGTACTCAACCTTCATCAGACCATTAGAGTACAATGCTCCCTCACCACGAAAATACAGGGTCTCCAAACCATGACTTATATGGAGAGGCTGAAAGCCCTGTCACTGTACTCTGTATCGTATAGGCAACTACAGAGCAGTCTTTGACCATGCCCTGGTGGATATGCTGCACATCTGCAAGTCAAATGGGACAAGATTCACTCACTCTTAAGGATCTTAACCTAGCCTGTGACATTAACAGAACATGCTGGAGAGACAGATATAGATACATCTCCCAGAGACTGCCCTACTCTGGAATAAACTTCCAATTTACATGAAGCAGAGCTCCTCACTGACTTATTCAAGCACAATCTGGACAAATGGATGGGAGACCACAAATTCACCCCAGGGGTGGCACCCATGTCCCGCATGGACAAGGGTAGTCAGTGTTTACCATAGACTCGCTCTGCGAATTACGTCCATCTCACCAAGGACAATTGAGGCAACTTGGGATTAACATGGCTAGGCTTGTAAAGGCTCTTGGGTGCTAGCTTAGTAACCTCCTATGAACCCGTGAACTTATGAAAATGAGTCATGTAAAATGTGAACCGTTTTTGCAGTGATAAAGTCAGTTTAGTCAACCATAAGAATTGAAAGTTGAAAAATAACAATGAATTAGTAAACACATGATTATGCTGCAATCGTAATATACAACCATCTTTGTGGTGTGAGCTGTGTTGAAGCATTTGATCAAATACTGACATCTACAGGCCAAAATAGATATTGTCTACAAAGGTTTTTCATTAGTTTAAAGGAGAACCGCACGCAACTGAAAAGAAAAAAAAAAACAAAAAACAGGTTTTAAGCAATTCTTGAATTTTTCTGCATTACTAACATCTCTGTATCTCATTACTATTATTTTCTAATTGGTTACACTCCAAAATGATCTGAAGGGGGTTGCCATGGCTAATATGATTTTGTTTTACAGTCAATGCCTTCGCCTTCCTAATGTCGTGTTAGAGGGACAGAAAGAAATTCTTATGATGAGGGGACCAGTCACTCAGGTTTTCCCTCTCATCCGTTTACAACATTGCTGTGACTGTCTACTTCATACTGTTAGCATTAAGTCGCAGTTTTAATTTCTTTGCTTCCTATGATTTTCAGTGGTACCCATCTGTGTTAAAGCATTTTAAGGAATGTTTGAATGACAGGCTTAAAAACAATAAATTAACTCTACAATCAAGGTAAGTTAAAATACCAAAATGGATGTTATCATTCTCTGAGAACAGATTCTGGGCTTCTATGTGCTTGTGACTGAAAGCATGGATTGTGGTAAAAAAACAAAACAAAAAAAAGATGTCATGGACTGCTCTCGCTTTTATACCCAGCTTCAGTCTGATATCTTTGGTGTGGAGAGGAGACTAGTCCATGTACTGGATGACCAACGTTTTGGGATTCTGGCTTTTTGCTAGATGTCTATCCGTGTCAGATTCCATTTAGTGATGTGTTGTGAGTTAAGGTTTTACACAGGATTTAATGGATACATAATGCAGCTACATTAAGAAATACTGTAACTTTGTGCTGAAACTTGGACTGCTTAGTATACCCTTGAAGCAGTGAAGGGTAATGTGGAATCAATCAAATATCACAGCCCAAAGAGGGAGAAACATGAAAACAGGAAGGAGCTCACACAGACAAGTGTCTAGGATAGTCATGACCAATATCCTACATGGTGAAAGCTAGCAAGAAATACCAATCAAGGCAGACTGTGGATACTCAAGACAATGTAACTCCCAGACAAGGCAACCTCATGTCCTGTACTCATGCATAAAAGATATGTACTCACCATATCTGGTGATCTGTAAGGCCAATTTTCTACAGTGGCAGAATGTCCCCTGCTCACCACATTTCAGAACTTTGTCTTGCTCTCATGCTGAAGGATGCACAAGCCTCTGGCATGAGCATAATGCCCCATCATGACCTGGGCTAGGAGGATGTGGCCATGCAATCCAGTGCCTTAACATACTGACAATCTGCATGTAATGCTTTATGGGAAAAGAATACATATTACCAGTCTATTTCTAGTTTGCTATTACACCTCCAATGAGAATTACTCAACCAGTTCTGCTTATTTTTATACCTTCTAGGTCTTTAAGGAGTAAAAAAAAGCAAGAAATCTAAAAACGTAAAGACTAAAAATGTTATAGTTAAAAGTAACTAACAAATCGGTTAAAATAACAGATTTAAGGTTAGAAAGGAAAGTTGTTTCTGTTGCAGAAACTGCATAATGCTAAACTACTTCCACTTCCATTATTCTATTACAGTATAACCAATTAATAGACTACATTATGCTGCTTCCAAATCAAAAATTATCAATCAAGAGATGAAGTTATATGGCTGCCAAATCACAATTGCTTGACAATAAGCTATTCACGAGCCGAAACTTCAATTTTGTTTCTGCCTAAAATATATGGCTGTCTACCACCAACTTGGAGTGTCACTCAGTTTTATTATTTATCCTATCTGCTATTCATAGAAGGCAAAGTATTATTCAGCACATGCTTTACATAGGCTCTATGTATGACCTGGAGAGATTTTCTTTTTTTTTCTTCCAAGCCTGTCTATTTTTCCAATTTTCCACCAGACTTTTCAAGACTCCTGTCTGCTGTCACTGTAAATACAAAAAATAATGCTGCACAAGTGAATACATTACTGTCAACACTGCAAACAATTTAGGCTAACAATGCACAGACTTCTTTTTATAAATTTTAATTCAAATTAAAAAAGGAATGATGCAATTGCAGATATACATATAAATTTGAAAACAGACATAGGATGATGAATATAAAAGCAACATGACTAGTAGTAAATTGGCATTGTTTTTCCATCTAAATGCGGTTGTACACTGGGGGAAATGCAACAGAATACAGTTAAGGTATTCATGAAGTGCAACAGCTAGAGAGGTGCACTTCACAGAGCTCAGTCTGAAGAGATCATATCTAAGTTGGCTATATGTCGGATGGTAGGACGCCCGTGGGGACAGTTCCAAGGATGTTCAATTTCGCCCATATGTGTAACGAGCTTTTTCATCTCACTGTCATTAAGTGCAGTCCCTATCATCACCTAAGAAAGTATCCAAAAGAAAAAAAAAGTTACACATCCAGGGACCTAAAAGGAATATTATAAACAGTAAAAGGAAAGATAAATAGTTAATATCTGCAGCAGACTGTTGAAAGCATTGCTTAGTACTATAGTATAATCAAACTGAGTTATTTAAGTTTGAGTATTCATCTCTGTAAAAATCTGTTACTGCTTCAATCTAACCAAAAAGTACATTTTTAAATTAATCAGAACCAGACAGAAAAAACTTGCTTACAAAACTTCACTAATTAATCTTTTACTGCATGCTTCATTGGTAGAAGTAAATGGGTTTTATTTTTGCCCACATGATCTGTATTCAGTTTTAAACCATTTATACTGCAGACTGCTGCCCTGCAAACTACCCTCCAACATTGACAGATGACAATGAACTAAGCAAGAGTGAAAGGGTTTTTCTAAACTTGTTTTATTCACTGAATTTTGTTTTGTAGGCAGGTTCCACTGAAACAATAGTCCTTTTCGAGCTGAATCCCAGGCACAGTAAAAAAACATAAGTATGTATGCATATGTGTGCATGTGTATAAAACCTCAAAACTGCAACAAAAATCCAGCCAAGATAGAGTTTTCACTGTGTGATACTTTAAACCTCTTGCAATGGAGGCCCTTTGGGTATATACAAATGGCCTCTTAAGGACATCCAGTTTTTCAGCTACATGGGTATTGAATGTCCATGACTTTCAAGTCTTTATGGGTACATTCAGGTCAACAGAGCCAAACCCCATAGCTGCTGGCATGCAGATTTTCAGCCTTTTTCTGGTCTCATCAGTACAGCACAAGTGGACTGGCTAACTACACTTTAGAAACACAGAGCATAAAATCAAGCCTAATCTCAATAAAGATTAAGGTGCTTGAAAAATATCTAAAACAACATCCAAACCAAAGGATAAAAGGGTCATGAAGACAAACCAGTCAGTAAAAACTGCAAGAAAAAACAAGCAAACATAGAATTTTCGCTGTGTGACACCTTAAACCTCCTGTAATGGAGGTCCATGGGGCATTCAGAAGCAATGTAGCTAAAACACTATGTCATTAAGGGGTCATTTGCATATATCATTACATTTTGCATATCAAAAAGACTGCCCAACAACACCACAGCCAAGCTTCAGTCTTTCCTACCATACTGAACAATGGGGAGAAAAGTACAAAGCAACCCCTTGAGACCTTGGCAAAAACTGAGCTCTAGAATGTTCAGAACATCCAAAGTACACTAACTCTGTGGAAGCATGAGGCAACAGTTCCATACACGCACTTGCAACCTAATTGGAAAACATCTCCATAGCTGCAGTCCCTGTCTTCTAGAATCCAGCCTACTGGGCCCACGTTAAGTAATGAGGACAAATTCCAGTTAGGGGATGGTGTCACCTGCCTAATGAATAATATCTCATGACAATACTGGGGAAGGGTTCCCAGGGCTGCTAAGGACTGGACTAAAAATCCACACCCCAGCATGGCAACAATGTGAAGTAAGGGGCAAGATCAGGCTACATTTATGAACACTACAATCAAGCATGGAATCAGTGAAAAACAAATTTGTAAAAATAACAGGAAACACAATCAAAAAAGGGAGTATTACTACCTAAACCCTATTCCACCTACTGCACCAGAAGTATAAGGGGTGGGATCTGACTCTCCAACTGGCAGAAGGACTTGGTCTATGGAGTACTCCATTTCTGGAGACTCTAAACATGGCCTTTACATCACCATTCCAGAAAATTGAGGGGTAACTCCAAGTGACCACCAGCCCGTTCTCATTCACAGGAATATGAGATGTTGAAAAGTTAAAGTTTTTAACAGAGCAGGATCCAGGCAAACTCCACCACCATCTAAAAAGGGACAACCATACGTCCATCCTGCCCAGCAATGTATCACTTTATTGACCCATGCTGGTCACAAAAGAAAGGCTCCAAGACATTTACAGTTCATACCCACAAGAACCAGTACCTCAGTTTTCAGGTTCAAACGAAACTAGGGAAAGCCTAGGTACTTACCCTTCACCCCACCAAACACTAACCATCTAGAGTAACAGAAAGGAAGACCTAGCAATGATTTGTTGGGAATTCACCAATCCAGTGTCCCAAAACCAGGAACTGACAAACAGCAGAGGCCCAAAAATGCAAAGCTATGGTGCCTGTGATTTTTTAAGACCACAATAAAGCCCTCAAAGAAGTGCCATGGCACCATGAAAAATAAAGTGGCATTCATGCTTAGACAAAAACAATCACATAAACAGGACCATACTGTGCTAAGGCTGCCACCCCAAGCCTTCTAGGTGCCTTAGGAGACAGCAGGAAATTTGTATGGGAACAGCAAGCTCTAGGTCTAATTGAAGTACCCAGTCTATGGGAGCAAGGTCCCTGCGGCCAAATGTTGATGCACTAATGGACTGCAAATTAGAAGAGGAAATTCCCCTGGCTATCAATGGGCAATCTGCCACCAGTTGTACCACAAAATACTGCACAGGTGTTCTCCTCCCTCCAGAATTTGTCAACTATGACCACAGTATCCATATTTAACCGACAGGTAAAATCAACCCTTTTGGCAAGAGATGAATCTGGAATGCTTGTGGGAAAATTACATGCAGATCACCAAAGATGTTCTGTCACACTGGAGGAGGGGCTAATGGGGAAGCCTGATCCTATATCTGGGGTGATGAAGCCTTCTGTTCCTCCTGGAGGATTGAGGGAACATGAAATATAGGATTGGACCCCAAAATGCTTAAAGGTCAGTCTTTGATAAAGGAATCCTTCAAACAAGATCTGCAACCTCTGATTAAACAGCATTCCAGTTTCAAAGGGAGTGTCCAGCATAAAGTAGCCAAGCACGTAGGCTAAGTTTTAGTACCCACAGAAGAGGCAGAGGACCACTTGAAGACTCATCTGAGTAACAGGAGTAAGGATCTGTGAGACGATTTCTTTCCATATGAGATACACAGCTGAGAGGTCTCCTTCCATATAAGATACACAGCTAAGAGCTCTAAGCCCCAGCAAGGCAGAGGACCAAATCATCTAGTTAACACATGTTCTAGCTTTCTTTTTCAGCTAATAGGGGAGTTTGAGAAATTATAGACTCTGGAATATTTGGCAGCTTTCTTACACTAAAGAAAAGTGAGCCTTCGGATGCTTAGATAGTAAGCCTCTCCAGCCTATTGAAGGCTGATACCTATCATGAGGTCTCTCATAGATGCAATAGCAGGGGCCTCTAAGATTAAGGGACTCCCAAATGGAACGATTTCCTTCTTCAACACCAAGAAACTTACTCACTCAGACTTCCCCAGGGAAATCTAAAAGACAGGTAGCCCCTCAACTTCAACAGCCTCAACAACAGGATCTTGCAAGACTGATATGCCCTGGGTGTCAAGCAGGCTAGGCCCATGTGTGAAGAGCAGATGAAGCTCCAGAACTTCAATAGGCCTAGCAAGACTGACTTATACTCCCACCAAAAATGAAATGCCTGATCTCTCATTACTGGACCGCAGTGGTGGGGACTCAGTAGATGATTCCACCTCAGTAGGAAACAAAAAATAATTTTGGGCCTTGGACAGTGGAGTCCTCAGAAATGAAACTAGTCAAGAACTGGCTGACTTGATAGGTCTCCTTCTGAGAAATGGGTGTATTGGACTTTCAGCTACTCAGTCTGGAGACAGGTGGTGCAATCCTTGGATGTATACTCAAGCTGGGAGCCGAAGGTACACCTCTCCTAGGTGGCTTGACTACACTTAAAGTGAAGAAATGAAACAGAACTAAGTTCCTACTCATTAGGGGCAGTTGCTGCCTACTCAAATTTCTGGAAATTGCACAAAATGCAGACACCTGAGAAATGACTAAGCCCCAGCCCCCCCGCCAGCAAAGTCCAAAGGGAAGATAATCCAACACCAGTCCTGTGTGGCGTCTTCTTTTCCCATCCAAAGGATAATGCTGAGTTTTAAAATCACCAACACAAAATGTTTGAACTTGGTGATTTTACAGACAGTAGCAAGAATTGAGATCCAAACTGTGCAAGCAACAAAGTAAAGATCTGGGCACAATGGGGATGAGAGTTCTTCTGTAAGCAGTTTATAATGGAGTGCTTCATCCCAGGAATGTGCTTTTCTTCAGCATTGGAAAATCTGGAGAAAAGATGCCAGATGCTGACTGGTGGAGATGATAAACCCAACTACAGGACTCGTCAAGAACAGTATTCAGTATTGGAGCATTACCATTACAATGCTGCACATCTGCACTTCAACATTACTGCGTACAAACCACAAAAACATTCACTACTGTACATAAAATGAACTGCTTAAAACATTCACTACTGTACACAAACCAAACCACAGAAATCCTAACCTAGTGTATACAAAACAAAAAAAGAAATCATACACTACTGTATAAAAAGCAAACGCTATCATAAAAAAAGGAACCCACACAACGCATACTCTACTGTACATACTACTGGATAAAAAATAAACTAAATAAAACACTTATTACTGTATACAAAACAAACCACAAAGACACATACACTACTATATATAAAAGAAGCCACAAAAGAAACAGACATCAGAGGTCAGCAGCATTAAAAAAACACAAATGCCATGCAAACCTAAAGCTAAATTGCAACAAAGAATTTTGTCAGGTTATATTTCAATACCCCAAATGATTCTAGAAAGAGCACATGCCTGTTTCAGATAAGTCGTGCTTAACCAAGGGTGTGCTGGACATACACAACACAGCTTTGATGTATACAGGATTATGAGTGAGCAAGCAGGAGAGATCTAGTCGTGGAAGAGAAGAAAGATAATCAAAGGAGGAGTACATATATGTGCATGGCAGAATATGCGGCAGGTACTAAAGTCGTAAGTCAAAAAATAAATAAATAAATAAATAAAAGATATAGAATTGTACAGGATTACTAAGTATTCAAAAGTAATCCAAGCAAGGCAGGCAGTCTGTTTCCAGTCAAAAATCCTTTATTAAGCACACAGACAAGCGATCCAAGTACAACAAAAAAGGATTTTCGACTGGAAATAGACTGCCTGCCTTGCTTGGATTACTTTCGAATACTTAGTAATTCTGAACAATTATATATTTTTTATTATTTTGTTTTTTGACATAAGATGAGTTTAAGTTCGCTACTTCTACTACTTTTATCTGACCTGATTAATATACAGTGATTAACTAGAGATATATGGACTGAAAATCTTCCACACAGAGAAGTTTCTTACACTATTTTGTTTTTGGACCCACTACACTTGTTTAGTGGGTTGTTTTGAGACTTCGGGGATACCACAAAGATTACTTGTTCTTTAAGTGCTTACATATAATGCATAAGGGACATACAGTGTAGATCAGTATGTATGTATACCTTTAAGAAGCTTTCCATGGGCTTGCACAAGTGCATAAATACTGAGCACGTGTGAGCTTGATTGCCATTTTGTAGTAAGCTGTTGAGATATAAGCATGCATGTCTGTGTAGCCTGTCAATCAGTTTGTTTATATTTTGTATTGCTGCTATCCATCCTGATGTGTTTCCATATAATAAAGCATATAAACGAACTACCCTGCCTGTTCGTCTTCAACTGCAAACCACAATGAGCGACATGGTGTCAGAATGGCATCCAGAAATCCAGATTAAAGACCAGAGGCACTCAGTTAATGGTGGAGGAATATAGAGGAATGGATCATATCTACTGTACGTACAAAACAGGTCAGAACCGAATTTCAGGTATCAAAACTTGTTTAAATGATCTCTTATTCGAAGAATATAAAACAAAGCACTCAGAATGCTCAAAGCAAATTTCTAGTTAAATGAAATGTACGAAACTGCGACATATTGATAAGAATATTCAAAATAGTTACGAAAATGTTTGAAACAATGTCCGAATTGCAAAAATGCATAAAATAAGGAAAATGACTGCATTTTTTCTTTATGAGCTACTTTTTTGAATTAATTAAAGCTATTCAAGGTATCAGAAGTATACAAAGTATTCGGATGTTTGTGCAGTATTACAGTACAGTTATTTCACAAAATACAGCCATTTTAAAGGATATTTTGTAAAGTACTGTATTTCACAGAGTTTATTGTGCATTTGAATGTTATTATAAGTACTGGCTGTGTGTGCATGTTCATATATAATTACAAGGGCCATTTTTTCAGTGTGTCTGTGCATACTTTGTTAGCATGGCTAAAGGATTTCAAAAACCAGGTCCTCTTGTATTTGATAATAATATTGCAGAGAACTGGGGAGTGTTTGAGCAAGAGTATGATATTTTCATACAAGCTGTATTTTCTGACAAAGATGACTGTACAAAGGCATTTATTCTGCTTAATTTAGCTGGTTCAGAAGCCATAGAAAGACTGCGTTCATTTGGGTATGCATCTTTTGTGTTTGCAGGAGAGGGGGAAAACCATCATATAGTTGTACCAGCTGAGTCAAGGGAAGACCCTGAGTGCTTAAAAAGTACAGTTTTGTACCTAACATAAATGTAGATGTTCGAGTGTTCACACTGCTGCAGTCATCACACTTGGGTTATCTGCCGTCAGGCGGTCCTGCAGTCGGCCCGAGTTCCAAAGTCTTGGTCCGGCGTCGGTTGCTGTCGCTTCTTCCCTGACATCAGTGTGACAGGGATATAAAAGAGGCAGCTGACGCCATTTTCTTCAGTTTTTCATGCCCCAGATGTCAAGTGCCCCCAAATAGGAAGGCAATACATAATCTTAAGTAAATTACATAAGTAGAAAACAATAGCTACAGCTATATGCAAATACACCATATAGAAATACATCTTAGAGATTGTATAAACAGGGAGCTATAGATAAAACACAGGTAAAAAGAGGGGAAGGCGGCAGGGTAACCTGGATTGCAGCAGTGTGAACACTCGAACATCTACATTTATGGTAGATACAAAACTGTACTATGTTCATCGTGTTACACTGCTGCAGTCATCACACTTGGGTTGAATCCCAAAGCTAAGGCTGGGCGGTTGGTACTAAACAGGGTTTGGAGAAGCTAGTAGGCCCTGCAAAACTGCAGTGGCAAAGCCAACTCTGGGTTTTGAGTACAGAGGTAAGTGGTAGTACTTGGTGAAGGTGTGCACTGAACTCCAAGTTGCAGCTTCCAAAATATCCTTGGTTGGTACCCCTCTGAGGAAGGCTGCTGATGTTGCTGTAGCCCTGGTGGAATGAGGCCTAATGTTACCAGGTACAGGTTTCCCATGGTGTGTGTAGCAGAAATGGATACAATGTCCTATCCATTTTGAAATGGTCTGTTTTGATATAGGCTTTCCTTGAGATCCTGCAGCATAGGATACAAAGAGCTGATCAGATTTTCTGAAAACCTTTGTTTTATCCAAGTAGAAACGTAATTGCCTGTGAATGTCCAAAGAGTGTAGGAGCCTTTCCCCTTTATTCTGGGGGTTTGGATAAAAGGTGGGTAAATGAATGGTTTGGTTTAGAGCCACACTGGATACTACCTTTGGCATAAAGGAAGGGTTAGTTCGTAAAGAGACTCTGTCTTGATGAAAAATGATGAAAGGCTCCACTGCCATTAGGGCCTGTAGCTCTGAGACTCTTCGTGCTGAAGCTATTGCTAGCAGCAGGGCAGTTTTCCATGATAAAAACTGTAAATCAGCTGAAAAAGCTGGCTCGAAGGGCGGTAGTGTAAGTTTTTCCAAAACATCAAAAGGAAAGGCCTTTGTGCAACATCTCAGTTAAATACTGCAGAATCTGAGGAATATTTGGGACAAGAGGATTTTGGTCTTTAGCCTGGTTCCAGGCGAAGAATCTTTTCCATTTGTCTGAGTAGGTTTTCCTGGTGCTGGGTCTCCTGGCCTCCAGAATGACATCCATAACAGCTGTAGAGAGAAGTGTTGACTGGTTGTTTAGATAATCTGCCATGCAGCCAGATTTAAAGTTTTGAGCTGGCTGTGTAGAACCTGACTGTTTTGCTGAGTCAGCAGGTGAGGAATTTGAGGTAAAATCCATGGCGGGCCTTGAGCCATGTTCCTTAATATTGGATACCAGTTGTTGGCGTGGCCAGTCTGGGGCAATGAGTATCATTTGTGGCCTCTCTAATTTGGCTTTTAGCAGCACCTTTGCCAGAAGAGGCAGAGGAAAGGCATACACTGCTAGTGTTTTCCAACTGAATGAGAGGGCATCCACTTTTCAAGCTAGAGTGTGGTATGTCCTTCTGCAAAAATTTCACAGTTGGTAGTTTTGGGGGGAGGCAAACAGATCTATGTCTGGGCTCCCCCATTTTTGAGTTATCATTGAGAATACTTGTGGGTCTAGTTTCCACTCGTGACGATCCATGATATTTCTGCTTAGTTTGTCTGCCAATGTATTTTTCTTTCCTGGCAGGAATTGTGCTTGTAGTTGAATTTGGTAGGTCAGTGCTGTATTCCACAAGGTCATTGCTTGCCTGCATAGGGGGTAGGAATGTGTGCCCCCTTGTTTGTTTATGTACCACATCACTGTGGTGTTGTCCGTCTTTATTAGAAGTTGTCCTGCATGTAGGAGGTCCTTGAAAGCTGTTGGGGCATTTTGTACAGCTAGCATCTCTTTTTGATTGATGTGGAGATGCATTTGATCTGCAGACCATTTGCCCTGAATACACTGTCCTGCCATGTGTGCTCCCCAGGCGTAATCCGAAGCATCTGTTGTCATTGTTTGCCTGGCTGTGGGCAAGGTGAAAGGCTGACCCTTGTTGAGGTGACATGCCTGAGCCCACCATAGAAACTCCTGTAAAAGGCAGGGAATTAGTGGTATTAATGTTTCCAAGCTGTGGCTGTGTTGAGTCCATACGCTTTTCAGGTACCATTGTAATTTCCTCATATGCAGTTTGGCATATGGTATTAGTAGTATGCAAGTTGCCATGAATCCCAAGGCCTGCAGAATTTTTCTTGCAGGGAGTTGGGTCTTTATTGCCATCATTTTGGAGTATTGAGTCAGTTATCCTTGCTTGTCTGGCGTGAGATAAGCCATCTGGGCCGTTGCATTTAAGCTGGCACCCAGGAATATTATGTCTTGTGAGGGCACTAGTTTTGACTTTTCGTTTACTGTGTACCCTAGGCAACTTAGTAGGTTTTTTTTTTTACAAACACCAGATGTATTAAAAGAATGTCCTTGCTGTCTCCTTGAATAAGGCAGTCATCCAGGTATGGATATATTTGGATTCCTCTTTGTCTGCAGTATGCAATTACTGGTGCCAGGCATTTTGTGAAGACCCTGGACGCAATAGATAAGCCAAAGGGCAGTGCAGAGAATTGGTAATGAGTTGTACCTGCTATAAATCAGAGGTATCTTCTGCAATTTTGTCTGATAGACATGCAGGTATGCCTCCTTGAGGTCCAACGTTACTAGCCAAGCCTTCTTGCCCAGCATGGGAAGAAGTTGCTGTAGTGTGAGCATCTTGAATTTGGGTACTTCCAGGTATGTGTTTAGAATTGAAAGGTCCAGAATGGGTCTCCAGGCTTTGTCCTTTCGGGGAACCAGAAAGAGTCTCAAGTAAAATCCTTGTCCTTGCTCCTGTGTAGGAACCTGTTGAATGGCTCTCATGTCCATGAGTGCTGTAATTTGTCTTTGAGCCTCTGCCCGTTGATTTGATGGCAGGTTTGGCATTTGTTTTATCCTTGGTAAAGTGTGAAAGTGGAACCTGTATCCTTGAGTTACAATATGTAGGACCCATTTGTCTTTTGTGATGATGTGCCAATTGTCTGCAAAAAGTGCAAGTTTTCCTCCCAAGGGAGCTGCCAAGAGGGATTTGCTTGACTGTCTGAGGGCTAAGTCATTGTGATTGTCTTCTGATAGTTTGAGACCTGTGTTCTCCTCCTTTCTGGGTTGTGGCACCCCATTGTCGTGGCTTGTAAGAGCCTTGTGGCTGACCTCTGCCCCTTGGGCGTCTGTATTTGCCCCTCTGAGGTCTGTCAGAAGTTGGAAAGGACCAGTTTTTGGTTGGCCAATTTCTGCTGAAACGAGGGGGTTGGACCTGTAAAAAATCCTTGACCGTCTGCATAGATTTTGCCTTATCCTCCATTTTCTTTAAAACCTCTTCTGCTTTCACACCAAATCAAACATCCTGCTGTAAGGGTGCATCCAATAACTTTGCTTTAACATGATCAGGTAAAGTTTGTTCTTTTAACCAAGCATGCCTATGAATGACCGATCCTGTTACAGCTGCTCTGCAAGAAGCTTCCAATGAATCAAATCCACATTGCAAAGTATGTTTTCCCACTTGTTCTGCTGCATGCAGCAAATCTTGCATTTCCTTGTAATCAGGCTGCTCTGTATGTGTGCTCATTTTTTGTTTTAATTGAGACATCAAGTATTGTTGATATTTCAGCATGTGAAACAGGCAATTTAAGGCC
This sequence comes from Protopterus annectens, assembly GCF_019279795.1. Taxonomy (NCBI): domain Eukaryota; kingdom Metazoa; phylum Chordata; order Ceratodontiformes; family Protopteridae; genus Protopterus; species Protopterus annectens. Next base: position 576,147,318 of record NC_056746.1, read on the forward strand.
CTCATAGCTAGAGTAGCTGAGGTATATACTTTCTTTCCCCATCTATCTAGTGCTCTAGAATCCCTTTCAGATGGTACAGGATTTTTAGCAATAGAGGCCTTAACCCCTTTGGGGCCCTGGGGAATGGTTTCTGGGTCAGCAACAGGGATTTTATACAGGAATTTATGCGAGTCAGGGACTCTGTAGTATCTGTCTGGTTTGGCTGGTGCAGGAGGTAATGAATCTGGGTTAAGGCTAGATTCTGAATAAACATCATCCACAATGTCTAACACAGGTGAAATAGCAAGGGGTCTGTGCTGGGGTATTAAAAGGAACTCTTGGAGCCTTTTCTTAGAAACAGAGTAATCCTGGCCTTCCCAGTAGAAATGCTCCCTCATGGTATGCAAAGTTTCCCCAAAAGAGTAGTCTTCGGGGGAGATGCTGAAGGAATAGACTCTTCAGCATCAGAGTCTTCATAAGGGGGAAAAGAGTACTCCTGCTCCTCAGAAGAATCTGAGGTAATGGAAACCTGGTCAGAGGATGCGTAGTCCTCCGGTCTAGGCCTTTTGTTAGGTGGGGGATGGGAACCCCTGATTAGGGTAATTAAGTCTTCGGCCATCTTAAGCATCTGTTTCTTAGGCATGGGGCCTTGCACTGAGACTGCTGTACAGGCTTCCTTACTTTTAATGGAGTTTTCAGTTTTGCAAAGGAGTTAATAGTAAGTGTAGTCGGTCTGAAGACACCTTCAGCAACTGACGGACTTTCAACTGCACCGGAATCCCCAACAGTCATGGAGTCGGAAGGGCCTAAAGATAAGGGCTCTGGAGGGCCTGCAATCTCCGCTTGGGAGTCGGATGCAGGCTGGGGTTCTAAATCAGCGGTCGTCGGGGGCTGCGTAGGCACCTCACTGAAAACCGGAGAACCGGCGACTGGCCCAGCAGAGGCCTCGGTGTCTGGTTTGGGTCTCGGCTGCTTGTCCTTATCTTTGCGCTTTTTATGCATCCCGGTCGTCGGTTGCTCCGACGGCATGGTATAATTAAATTTTCTACCAAAATAATGTCAGGCGAAATCAAATCGACGTTTAATAGTTTGTTTGTTAAACCTAGCACAAAACAGACAACCTGTGACGTCGTGGTCTGGGCCTAGGCAAGGGATACAATATGAATGAAAATCCTTATGAGGTATTTGCTTCCCACAAGAAATGCAATTATTAACTTTTTCTGACATCGGACTGAGGCAAGAAAAGGTTCCCCCAACGGGGTACTTAGCTTTATTGAAGACTTCGGTCTGAAATTCGATTTGAAAAATCTCAGTAGTCGGCCGACCTGCACTTGCGAACTGCTTCTGCTTCGGGCACTGCGCGGCAAGAAAGACTGAAGAAATTGGCGTCGGCCGCCTCTTTTATACCCCTGTCGCACTGACGTCAGGGAAGAAGCGACAGCAACTGACGCTGGACCAAGACTTTGGAACTCGGGCCGACTGCGGGACCGCCTGACGGCAGATAACCCAAGTGCGATGACTGCAGCAGTGTAACACAATGAACATCATAAATTCAGAGAAATGTGTAACCCCCCCCAAACAAATACTACAATGGAGATTTACATCTTTTATACCCCTGGCGCACTGACGTCAGGGAAGAGGCGACAGCAACCGACGCCGGACCTAGACTTTGGAATTCAGGCCGACTGAGGGCAGCCTGCCAGCAGGATAACCCAAGTGTAATGACTGCAACAGTGAAACACAAAGAACATAAACAGATCAGTGAAAGCCCATCTGTTGAAGAAGTGTGCTTATCCCAGAAGTCCTATTATGACAAGTTTAGCAAACCGTTCAATCCATTATGAGAAGGGGAGATAGTTAGGAAGCGTATGTCCACAGGTTTTGATCGGATTGGTGTCATGAAAAGTGTATGTCCAGACCCGAGATCGTACATTGTGGAATCACAAGGAGTAGAGTTTAGGAGGAATTGGAAACATGTGGTCCCGGTGTCCGAGCCTGTACTGCAGTATAATACCTGTGAGAAAGACTCTAAATCTCAGAGTGAGTTATCTAGTTCCAGAGGACATTCCAGTAAATATCCCTGTTCCTGAGAAGAATCCCGAAATTCCATAATTGGTTTGTTAACCAATGAGTGTCCTGGTTGCTAAATCCAGTTCTAATTGCTATATCACCAGATCAGGTCGCATTTCCAAACCATGTTCCAGACATATGGCAACTTGGACATAAGCGTTAGGTTTATTTCTTAGTGTCTTTATAATCGCATGTCTTTTTCAGATGTTATTTTATTGTGGGCAATTCATTAAAGAGGGAGGATGTAGCTCAGTATGTATGTATGCCTTGAAGAAGCTTTCCAAGTGTATAAATACTGAGCACATCTGAGCTTGACTGCCATTTTGTAATAAGCTGCTGAGATGTAAGCATGCATGTCTGTGTAGTCTGTCAGTTAATCAGTCCGTTTATATTTTGTACTGCTGCTATCCATCCTGATGTGTTTCTGTGTAATAAAGGATATAAACAAACTATCCCACCTGTTTGTCTTCAATTGTAAACCAAGGCGAGCTACATACAGTACATTATGGATTATGAATGATGCAGGCTTCTTGTTTGTATCAACTATATTCCACACCATGATGTTGCACAGATCAATTGCTGAAGCATGGCACTCTGGCAAGTACCACTTGAGCTGAGTGAAGCAAAACAAGACAATGAGGAACAGGAAAAAAAAAATAAGGGATACACTCAAAATGTATCAGTGGATCTAACAGGAGAGCCTCCTTGGTGGGCCTGTGCATGACATTATTTACTTTTCATTCCAAATCAGAATATTTTTCTCAGAAGTTCTGTACCAGTGAGAGTTGTTACCCCTGAGCCCATCAATTTATCCTCAACAGTTGAGAAAGCTCACCAGCATCCAAGCTAATAGTCATTAATGATGATCTCCCCAACCTCATTTCCAGTAGCTGACCTGTCCATCCACATCTTGAACAGCACCACTTTTATTTCTTCTGCCAACTCTTAATCAACACTATACTACCTATCCCTGGGACCCACAATGTCATTCACATTTGGTTGCCTTCACTTCTCCACCTTAGTGCTTAAACCCTCATTTTATTATAATCATTACCACTCTTACTATTCCCCAACTATACTATGCATTACCCCCTTACAATTACTCAACTATACTACATTGACACTGCAAGGTGCTCTGGCAATAAAGATTCTTCTTCATCTCTCCCCTTCTGCACTACAACAGCTCTAAAACCTATTAAATTCTCCTTCTCTCAAGGTCTAAAGTTAACATGCTTGGTACCAAACTAAATCTTAGGATCAGTCATTGAAAAAAAAGGACTTTGTTTACCATACTGACACCCTCTCCATTTCTGGGTCACATACACAACTTGCAATCTAAAGTACACCATCAGTTCCCCCTCCAACATGATGTATGCCAAAGCTAGGAATTCAGAGAGCAAATTACTAAAATCTATGTCAGGAACACTAGGTTGAAGACTTCCCTTTGCAACTATGAAGGTCATATCTCTAATTACACTCTACTGATCCAAATAAATCTCCACAGTTCCAATTTTAAATAATAAATCCAATATGCAATTCAAATGACATAAAACACTCAATATTTATTAAAACAAAAAACAACTGGTAAGTGCTTTCATTCACAAAGAACTTCTTCAGACCTGGTTGTCACACATACAAAATTCACATTTATAGTTTGCTCAAGTCACATGACCCAAAACATTAGCAGTGCTTTAACCCTTTCTTACATAGCACTGCTTTAACGTTTTCCATATCATTCATACCTGGATCTGCACCTGTGTTTAGCCTCACTTGCCAAGCATATTCATTCCAGTTTAAATCCACTTCTGCATCCCATCTCTTGTCTGCATTTAAAACTTAGTCAATAACAGTAAACTAAAATGCACTTTAACTCTGTTATGACAGTTAACAACATGTCTTACTATGGCATTAGTTAAATCCAGTTTTTCTACTGCCCTCAGGTGCTCAAATTCTGCAATGGAAGCTACATACAGTTCTTCCTATGTATAATCTATCGCAAGAATGACAAAATACTAGGTACACAATGAATTTAGACTTGCAATTGTAATTCCTCATGATATTAATAGTAAAGTCCCGAGACTTTACTACTATTTTGTTCCCCAGTACCAAAAACTTACAATAATTGCAGTCTTCACATCTTGACATCCCATTATAAGTAATTGGCTTCTAAAAACATCCTTAAGACTTTTCCCTCTTTTTGTGACAAAAATAGGACTCTCATATAAAAAAACTCCTAACTCTTGGAAATTCTTCATAAATTTCCAATTATTTGTGATGATCTGCTTAATACTGTACATATCTACTGAATTTTCCAATGTACAACTCAGATTATAATCTACTCCTTCACTATTCCTTTCAACATCCTTTATTGTCCCTTTCTTCCTCATGGCTTTAATTGTATCTATTGCTTCACTTATTAACCCCATTGATGGACTATAGTTTTTATAAAAATAGCATCTATGAGTTACTGTCTGATGCTGATTTTTATGCAGAAGTGAATTGGATTGATATAGATAAAAATTTTAATTTTATAAACTCACTGATTGAAGAATGGTTAGTTGAAGGAGGAATCAGCAATGAGTTTCCTGGTTACTTTTGTGTGAGTACATCTAAGGTGGGAAGGCTTTTTGGCCTTCCCAAAATACATAAGAACTTGGATTCACCAAATTTTAGGCCTATAGTGGCCAATGGTGGTAGTAAAATTGAGTCCATGGCCATCTATGTAGAGAGATGCTTGCAAAAAGCAGTGATTTCAGCTGAATCATATATTAAGGATTTGTTTGATTTTAAAGAAAATGTGAAGAATGTTTCCCTGAGAGATAATATGTGGTTAGTAACTGCTGATGTATGTTCACTGTACACTGTAATTCCCAATGAAGAAGGAATTGAGAGGGTTACAGGAGTGCTGAGGGGTTGTCCTGATTTTAATGGTGAGGAGATTAGTCTGTTGGCTGAACTTTTAGATGTAATATTGTCTTACAATTTTTTTTAGCTTCGACAATAGCTTTTTTAAACAAAATAAAGGTGTGGCTATGGGGGCAGCTATGGCCCCGAGCTGTGCCAATTTGTTTATGACTAGTTGGGAAAAAGAATTTATGTTTAATTCTACATTTGCTAGTAATATTTATTTTTACAAGCACTTTATTGATGACTTTTTTTTATGGAAAGGTTCTGAGTCGGAATTGTTGAAATTCTGTGAATATTTAAATTCTGTTAAAAGCTATTTAAAGTTTTCATTTAATAGAAGTAGAATTAGTGTGAATTATCTGGATCTGACTGTGTACAAGAAAGGGGGAAAATCTTGGTTAAAAATTTTAAAAAAGATGTGCAGAGTAACAGCTACTTGGAATATAGCAGTTTGCACAGTGTGAACTTGAAAAGTAATATTGTGTTCAGTCAGCTTGATAGAATAAATAGACTCACTGACGAAGAGTAGTTTTTGGAAGAATGTGAGATGTTAAGAAAAAAATGTTTAGTCAGGGGTTACCCTATTGGGGTAATACGTGAAGCAATAGATAAAATTAAAGCAGTGAGGAAGAAACGGACAATAAAGGATGTTGAAAGGAATAGTGAAAGAGTAGATTATAATCCGAATTGTACATTGGAAAATTCAGTAGATTTGTACAGTATTAAGCAGATCATCACAAATAATTGGACATTTTTGAAGAATTTCCAAGAGTTAGGTGCTTTTTTATATGAGAGTCCTATTTTTGTCACAAAAAGAGGGAAAAGTCTTAAGGATTTTTTAGAAACCAAAAAATGTAATACTCCTATTACTTATAATGGGATGTGAAGACTGCAATTATTGTAAGTTTTTGGTACTGGGGAGTAAAATAGTAGGAAAGGCTCAGGACTTATTATTAATATCAAGGGGAATTATAACTGCAAGTCTAAATTCATTGTGTACCTAGTATTATGTAATTCTTGCGATGGATTCTACATAGGAAGAACTATACTTAGCTTCCATCGCAGAATTTATGAGCACCTGAGGGCAGTAGAAAAACTGGATGTAATTAATGCCCTAGCAAGACATGTTGTTAACTGTCATAACAGAGTTAAAGTGGGTTTTAGTTTTACTGTTATTGACCAAGTGTTAAATGCAGATAAGAGATGGGATGCAGACGTGGATTTAAACTGGAAAGAATATGCTTGGCAAGTGAGGCTAAACACAGGTGCAGATCCAGGTATGAATGATATGGAAAACTTTAAAGCAGTGTTATGTAAGAAAGGTTTAAAACACTGCTAATGTTTTGGGTCATGTGACTTGAGCAAACTATAAATGTGAATTTTGTATGTGTGACAACCAGGTCTGAAGAAGTTCTTTGTGAATGAAAGCGCTTACCGGTTGTTTTTTGTTTTAATAAATATTGAGTGTTTTATTGTTATTCGAATTGTGTATTGGATTTATTACATTTACACTCTACTGGTGGCAGAGGGACTCTGCAAGTGTCTAATAGAGTCCAATTTCTTCTCCACAGCACCTAAACACATTGTAGAAAATGTGCAGTTGCAGAGGAGGAAGCTTGAGAGCCTCAGGGAGCACTGGGGTGAATACACATGTTACAAGTAGTGTAGCTTTATCTTTTGGCAAATCTGTCAGTTGCCATGACAGTAGTCAGGCTAGTTATGGGTTTCCCCAGTGCTACCACATCATCTAATGTCCCGAATAGTACTTTATTTTTGGATACATATGATTTACCAGCAGTGTCCAAGATTGCAGAAAAATTGTTACCATTCAATCTACTTATGCTGTAGAATGTCCATTGTTTAGGACTGATCCTACAACATTACTGCATTTAAGATACTAAGGTAATAGTTCACAGCAAGTGTTACAAGTATGTTGCCTTACCACTTTGGTCCATTTGCGATTTTAACTGTTACTTTGGAAAAACACAACTACCCATAGAGGGAGTGTGTAAACCTTGAAATATACAGTATTAGCACTTAGGTTGTATGTTCAGTACTACATGGGAACAATATACGGCCAAATTACATACAACTAAATGGTTGTATACTTCCATGGATTTATACATGTACTGTAGCTTAAGATAAGGCACTGCTGTTCTACTATTATGCTGGCAGTTGGTTCAGTTCACTCATTGGTAGACTGTTCATTTGGTAAATGTGTGACACACAACACACAACATTAGTGTGTGCTTCACTGCAGACTTTCACTAGACTGCTGATGTAGCAAGTAAATGCATTGTCTTTTAAATTTGAGTTTCAAGTCCCTATGGATTACATATTGGCACAACTGTCACAGTGGGGTGGGTGTTTCATGACCATTGCATTATAGTAGATGCAAAACAGTTAGACTCAGATTATATTTTACCTTCATTTTTTTCACTGCACTTGTAGTTTTTTATCCATTGCCTTCTTTCTCACTATCCTTTCTATTATATATCTTCATTTATTTATTTTCGTTTCTCTCCATTTATTTTACATTAATATGCAGCAACATTCAGACCAATCCTGCTACCATCACGGCCTGTGTTCCCACTCAGTGGCTACTCTACCACCAACACTGCAGTCACTGGTGCCCCAACC